>NW_026600714.1:0-143147 GCF_029448725.1 Salvelinus fontinalis | reverse complement strand
TCCAAAAGGCCTATCCAGTTGTGCGTGAAGATACCTTTAGGTAGATAAAAGCACGGTACGGGTTGAGACACGCTCGGTATTGTGTATCTGTAACACTGCTATAAAAGCACGTTTTCATTTATAATTTACACTGTAGAATGACCTGCAAGCCAATCAGAATCGAGTTTTAAACAATACAGTGGGTTTCATGGAACGTCACAAACATATTAGGCCATTTGCGTCACAGATTAGTCACTGAACATGGGTTTAATAGCTATATTGGCTATATGTACAGTATATGCACATCGTATTGAATTGAGATTACATTTACTGCACCACTGTAATTATGTAGCCTAATCCTATGAGGATCATATGTAAAATGTCAGAATCATGGCACATGAAAACATAATTAAATTGACTGCAGATTATAAAATTCACTGTGACACAATATCAATGTAATTCCAATTAAATTACGTTGAACCAACGTGGAATAAACATTGAATTGATGTATGTACCCAGTGGGAAGTGATCAATTCGAAATGATTGAATACATACAGTACTACAAAGAAAGATATACAAAAATTGCTTCGAAAAGATCGAAAAACTCTAATTTCCCTGGAGCCAACCAAACGTAAAATGTATGTACGGATTACTGTACATCGTTTTGGATGAAAGCGTCTGCTTTCAAATCTCTGACTCACACATATGTACAAACTCGCAATGTTTATTTCTGACACTTTCACGTTTGCGGGATTTTGTGAAGTAATTGATGAGCAGGAGAGCTCCATGAAATCAGTGATATGGTAAAGATTGCGACATGAGAGGGAGTAACATTTCTAGCTGAGGAACAATTTTGGGGTTTTCTCACAAAGTTTATAGTTTTAGACTGCAGTTGCAATATGTTTTTTACACAAAAAATGATATCTAACCATACAATGAATACTTTTGTAATTAATCAAACCTTTGACATATATTTTTGACTATTTCCAACGAACAAGCTAGCTATCGAAAAGTGTCAGCGTGTGTAGTTAAATTAGCCTGCTAACGTCTCCATAGCTAGTAGCATGTAATCAGGACATGACCAAACTGTTGCTGAGATAATAGATGTTGAAACTTCCAAGGAGAAAAGAGGCATTGTTGAAACTCACTCATATGCTTGCAGTGTAAAAAAGGGGGGTGAATGCGATTCATAACCGAATACCCCAACCAAGGAGCAGCTTCCATTTGACAAAGAAGCGCTGAATCGTCTGTGGCCGATAACTGAGAGAGCAAGGAAGGAAGGGAAAAGGGGATACTTTGCGGGAGCTAAGGCTTTTGTTAATGGAAGGGAAATTCGCGCTGACGCCTAGTTTGTTGACTGCTGGACTTGTCAAGTGAGTTGTGCAGGACTGAGTTTTATTTGCTAATTTGATAAAACTAGATATTTATTGAGGAAAGAGCATTGTTTGTGTGAGCCAAACTTTTTTTATATATATATATTTTTTATGGCAGGGAAATTCGCACTGACACTTAATGTTAGCTTAATGGCTATTCGTTTTTACCAATCTATAGTACAATGTTATTTGGAATTGTATAAATATATATAATTTAGATCAACCACTTACGTGGTGCAAAGGTATGTTTTTATTTGCAACTAGTAAGACCTTTTCTTTTTATGAGAACCCGATTCATGTGAACGTATACAAGTTTAATATTCTTCATATAGTCACTTTGATCGTAAATGTCAATTTCTGTTTTTTCTATTAATGCCAGGGGAATCTGTCATTTTTTGAAAAGGAGATCTTTATTTTTGTATTGTAAGGGTAAGAGTGCCGATTTATTTCATTCAAGAAACTCATGCCTGTTGCACAGATACTGCGTTTTGGAAGTGTCAATGGTGATGATATGAATGACATTTGGTTTTCATTTGGTACTAATCGGTCAGCAGGTGTCCCTATTTTAAAAGGCAACTTTAAGGCTCATATATTGAGTCATGAAGCAGATAATACAGGGAGATGGATTATACTATTGGCAGATGTTAACCATGTTCAATTCATTGTTGTAAATACTTAAGCTTCCAATAACAAGTCAAGTAACTGTATTTTATTTAGAGACATTGAGAGGAAAATAAGTAAAATGATGTCTAAATTTCAATTGGCCAAAGTAATATGGGGTGGAGATTTTAATACAGTATTACATGATAATCTAGATAGATGGCCTCCTATGGATAGCAATTCTGTTTGTGAGATAAGGAATATATGTCTAAGGTTAGGTGTTCTAGATATTTGTAGACATAAGAACCCAGATAAGATTATGTTTACATGGAGTACCAAAGATTTATCTATACAATCCCGTATTGATTTCTGGCTGATATCTGAAGATATTGCTGACAAGGTTGATACAGTCTCGATTGAACCATGGATTTTAACAGACCACAACGGGATCTCAATAAAGATAAATATGCATGGTTTGTCAACCCAAAAAAGTTAAAGGTTACTGGAAAATGAACAAGACTTTACTAGAGAATGAAGTATTTAAGAAGGAAGTAGCAGGAATTAATGATAAATACAGGAGTTGTGCCTGTGTTATGAACATGTTTGGGAGCTAATATATATTATACTGGGAGCTAAGGAAATTTGATTAAGGCTTTTGGCTATTTCAATGGGAAAAGAAATTGCTCGTGCCAAGAGAGAGAAAGAATATGACATCATAAAGGGAATAATGGATTAAACTAAAAAAAAGGGAACTAACTAATCAGGAATTACTGGACCTATCATCATTGCAAATGCAGTTAGATTGTTTCTACGAGGAAAAGACCCGGGGAGCGTTTGTAAGAGCAAGACGATTAAAGATATTTCTTTAATTTAGAAAAAAGGCCAGGCGAAAAGACTTCCTTCCATATGTCAATTAATGATTAATAATACTCCCAATGAAAATCCAAAAGAAATCTCTCAGCATGTTTCCCAGTTTTATCTGAATCTGTATACATCAGCCCAGCCAACTTCCAATATGGATCTTTTCTTAGACAATGTAGCAAAGAAGTAGCTAAGAAGATAATGATTTCAGGGATTTTTGTGATGAGTTAGCTGAAATTGAGATAAGAATGTATTAAAAGCCTGAAGGACAATAGGTCCCCTGGAAATGATGGTTTAATAAGCGAGATTGGTAAATAATTCAATGATAAATTGATTCCTTTCATTCTTGCTATGCTTCCTGTAATTAAGGTGTAATTACTATGATTCAATGGACATGGGTGGGGGAATATTTGTGTGACGACCTAAAATGGGGGCAGAAGCTCACCAGCACCCCATCTTATATGTCCAACCACCCTGAACGTCAGACTCTATTGAAGCACATACAGTGGTGTAAAGTACTTAAGTAAAAATACTTTAAAGTACTACTTAAGTAGTTTTGGGGGGTATCTGTACTTTACTATTTATAGTTTTGACAACTTTTACTTTACTACATTTCTAAGGAAAATAATGTACTTTTTACTCCATACATTTTCCCTGACACCCAAAAGGAATCGTTACATTTTGAATGGCTAGCAGGCAGGAAAATTGTCAGTTGGATGTACTGCCAAATTCTCTAAAATTAAGTTGGAAGCGACTTATTATAGAGAAATGAACATTCAATTCTCTGGCAGCAGCTCTGGTGGACATTCCTGCAGTCCGCATACCAATTGCACAGAACTTGCACAGAATTGCTCAGAACTTCAGACGTCTGTGGCATTGTGTTGTTAGAAATATGCACATTTTAGTGGCCTTTTGTCCCCAGCAAAAGGTGCACCTGTGTAATGATCATGCTAGTTAATCAGTTTCTTGATATGGTGCACCTTTCAATGTGGATAGATTATCTTGGCAATGGAGGAATGCTCACTTTTTTTTTTCGGCGTACAGAACATTTCCCGGGACCTTTAACTTCAGCTCATGAAACATGGGACCAACCTTTTACATGTTGCGTTTTTTTGTTCAGTATAGTTTATTACAAATATAGCCGTATACAGTCCTCCAGATATCTGTTGACAAGGACATACATCACTGTGTATTTGTTACACTGTACATACAAAAATGGCCAAACATTTTTTTGTTTGTTGCCATTTTCCATTGTTACTAACTTGTACTGGTTAAAAGTATGATTAAAGAAGAAGAAAAACGTGTATTTTTTGCAAACCATGTTTAGTACTTCTAAAAGAGACAATGACAAATTCATGGTTCAACAAGATATTATAGTCATCAAAAGGGTAGAATTTTAGCATTGATATACTTATGATACAGTACTTTACAGCTTTGATTGGTCACAGAATATATGACATGAAGGGGTGATGTAATTATCTGAAATACTGTATATTTGAATAGTTTAGTTAATCAAAAGTGAAGTATGGTTATAGGTCCAATGGGTGTTGTTCATATACCACTCTGACTCAAAATCAATATATTAGATACATACTATTTATCAGCATATTGACAGATAATTCCTATCAACTGCTGCTTGCAAGTTATTTTATCCTGTTTGTTTCTTTTGGAACAATGGCAATTAAGTTGATTAAAATTAAGAATAGCTAGATGGGCTACCACTGGTGTCACAGGCATCACAGGTCTTGACCACCATGTTGCGATGCTTCTTTAGGATCACGTTGTTGTTGTCAGCGTAGAAGAGTACAGAGATGGGACTGAGCTTGGTGGTTGTGCAGCACGCTTTGGGAACCTCATCCGGCTTCAGAAGGTGAACCTGCCATTGAAAACGGTAAATCAGACTCATTCACACATGCACTTTCATATAGTCAATGATAATATTCGGTTATAAAAGAGATATGGGTTATTTAAGCAGTAAGGCCCAAGGAGGGGTGGTATATTGGCGATATACTACAAACCTCAGTGGTTCCTTATTGCTATTATAACACCTACTCATTCAAGGGTTTTTCTTTATTTTTACTATTTATTTAACCTTTATTTAACCAGTAAGGGCTCATTGAGATTTAAAATCTCCTTTTCAAGAGCGTCCTGGCCAAGATAGGCAGCACCAAGTCATTACAAAAATACAGACAAACAACATGAAAAACTACAAGTAATCTAGTAGAAACCATTGAATTCACAAGAGTATAACAAAAAACAAAAACAGCAAATTAAAAACATTGACAGGTCAGGGAATCAGTCTCAAGATCATTCATCAGTGATTTAAAAATACCAATCGGGACAAGTTCTATCAGTTTAATAGTATTTTGTAAGGCGTTCCAAGACGATGGCGCAGGTATCATTTCTGAACAATAAAAATGCCCAAATAAAAAGGTAGTAAACCCAAAATGGCTTAATAAATCAAAGTATACCAGTGACTGAGCCTACGAGTGACTAGAGAAGGTCAGCCAACCCTGGTATACAAAGTGCAGTGGTGCATAAGGGTTTTGCAGTTTTGCAAAATAAATCTCAAAGTACCATGGTAAAGGGTGTCAATTGATCTCAAACACTGAGCGGAAGCATTCATATATAAAATATCCCCATAGTCTAGTAAAGGCATAAATGTAGCTGATACTAGCCTCCTTCTGGCTTCAAAAGAAAAACAGGCCTTATTCCTAAAATAAAATCCCAATTTCAGCTTCATTTTTTTTGTAAGTTGTTGAATATGCAATTAAAATTCCAAGATATTTATATGAGGTTACAACCTCAATCTCCTTGCCCTGACAGGTAGTAATAGGTGAAAGGTTCAGAGGTCTATTTCTTGCTTTAGAAAACACCATTAGTTTAGTTTTGTCAGTATTGAGGATAAGCTTCAATTGACACAAGGTATGTTGAACAGTATAAAAAGCAGTTTGCAAGTTCTGGAAAGCTTTTGTAAGAGACGAGGCACAACTGTAAAGAACAGTATCATCAGCATAAAAATTAAGTTGCGCATTTTGGATATTTTTGTCAAAATCATTTATATAAATAGTGAATAAGAGAGGACCATGTACAGAGCCTTGGAGCACACCATTAAAGACAGACAATATAACAGACATAAGCCCATCAAATTGAGTGCACTGAGTTCTATCAGATAGATAGTTAGCAAACCATGCAACTGCATGCTCTGAAAGACCTACACTCGACAATCTCTGCCTTAGTATAGCATGATCAACTGTATCAAAAGCCTTAGAGAGATCAATAAAAAGTGAGACACAGTGTGGTTTTTTGTCAAGGGCTTCAGTGATATCATTTAAAAGCTTCATGGCTGCTGTAATTGTGCTATGCTTCTTCCTGAAGCCCAATTGGTACATTGATAAAATAGAGTTAGTAAATAAAAACTATTTTAGCTGTTCACTCACAAGGGTTTCAAGTAATTTCACCAGGGGTGACAGCTTTGAGATTGGCCTATAATTATTAAAAAGAGTTGGATCTCCCACTTTTAAAAGTGGTAGGACAAATGCTGATTTCCAGATTTTCGGAATATCATTACATTCCAGGGTTAGATTGAACAGATATGTAAGTGGTTCAGCTATGAAATCAGCTGCCAGATTTAAAAAGCAGGGATCCAAATGATCAAGACCTGCAGGCTTTCTCTGATCTAAGGATTTCAGGGCTTTACGTACCACCTGCACTGAGAATGGCAAAAAGCAAAAAGTTTGACCAGCTCTCACTGGTTCATCCACACAGGGTTGTACAGAGACAGAGGACACTGGTTCGTCCACACAGGGTTGTACAGAGACAGAGCACACTGAATCAAACAGCCTACCAGATGATACAAAGTGCTCATTGAAACAATTCAGCATTTCAGTTTTGTCATATACAGCAAGAGAGTCCTTCAAAACACATGACGGTAATTCAGTAACATTACTGTTACCAGACATAGACTTAATAGCCTTCCAAAAGTTTCTAGGGTCATTCAGGTTATCAGTGGAAACAGACATAAAATTTTCAGACTTGACCTTCCTGAGAAGAAAAGAACACTTTTTTCGTAACTGCCTAAAAATAAGCCAATCAGCATCAGAACATGATTTCCTTGCTTTAGCCCAGGCTAGATTACGGTCGTGAATAATACAAGACAGCTCAGAAGAAAACCATGGATTATCCCGCCCTTTAACCCTGAACCAGCAGAATGGGTCATGTTTGTTTACTATTTGGAAAAAAACATAATTAAAGAATGTCCAGGCAGTTTCCACATCAGGGATAAACTCAGTCTTGCTCCAGTCAAAATAAAACAAATCATGAAAGAAAGCCTGCTCATTAAAACACTTCAAATTTCTCTTACGAATAAAACATGGGTTTGTCTTAGGAACCTTAGTATTTCTAACAGCATAATGGTCACTTAAATCATTACAAAAAACACCAACCGCAGAATATTTATGTGGAACATTTGTTAATATCAAATCAATCAGGGTAGATTTATCTGGGCATTTAAGATTTGGGCGAGTGGGTGAGTTAATCAACTGGGTAAGATTCATAGAATTACAAAACATTTTTAAATCATCAGACACTGGTTTTAACCAACACCAGTTGAGATCACCAATCAAGATCATTTCACTGTAAAGAAGTTTAGACATAAGGTGCGTCAAAGAAGAAAATGCTATTTTCTACATTGTTGAATAATAGTGTAGACATCAAAACTATGAAATAACACAAATGGAATCATGTAGTAACCAAAAAAGTGTGAAACATATCAAAACATATCATACTGTATATTTGAGATTTTTCAAATAGCCACCCTTTGCCTTGATGACAGCTTTGCACACTCTTGGCATTCGCTCACCCAACTTCACGTGGAATGCTTTTCCAACAGTCTTGAAGGAGTTCACACATATGCTGAGCACTTGTTGGCTGTTTTTCCTTTACTCTGCGGTCCTACTCATCTCAAAACATCTCAATTTGGTTGAGATCGGGGGATTGTGGAGGCCAGGTCATCTGATACAGCACTCCGTCACTCTCCTTCTTGGTAAAATAGCCCTTACACAGCCTGGAGGTGTGTTGGGTCATTGTCCTGTTGAAAAACAAATGAATTCTCCTGAGTAGCGCTGTGGTCTAAGGTAAGCTGTGCAGTTAGAGATCCTGGTTGGAGTCCAGGCTCTGTCGCAGCCGGGCCGCGACCGGGAGACCCATGGGGCGGCACACAATTGGCCCAGCGTTGTCCGGGTTAGGGGAGGGTTTGGCCGGCAGGGATGTTCTTGTCCTATCGAGCTCTAGCGACTCCTGTGGCGAGCCGGGCGCAATGCACACTGACAGGGTTGCCAGGTGTATGGTGTTTCCTCCGACCCATTGGTGCGCCTGGCTTCCGGGTTAAGCAGGCATTGTGTCAAGAAGCAGTGCGGCTTGGCTGGGTTGTGTTTTGGAGGACGCACGGCTCTCGACCTTCGCCTCTCCCGAGTCCGTACGGGAGTTGCAGCAATGAGACAAGACTGTAACTACCAATTGGATACCACGAAAAAGGTGTAAAAGTAACAAACAATTGTTTTTATTTTTTTATAATAATTTATTTAAACAAATGATAGTCCCACTAAGCCCAAACCAGATGGGATGACGTATAGCTGCAGAATGCTGTTGTAGTCATAGTGGTTAAGTGTGAATTCTAAATAAATCACAGACAGTGTCAACAGAAAAGCACCCCCACACCATATACCCTCCTCCTCCATGCTTTATGGTAGGAAATACACATGCAGAGATCATCTGTTCACCCACACCGCATCTCACAAAGACATGGCAGTTGGAAACAAAAATCTCAAATTTGGGCTCCAGACCAAAGGACAAATTGATTGTGTTTCATGGGCCAAGTAAGTCTCTTCTTCTTATTGGTGTCCTTTAATAGTGGTTTCTTTGCAGCAATTCAACTATAAAGGCCTGATTCACACAGTCTCCTCTGAACAGTTGATGTTGAGATGTGTCAGTTACTTGAACTCTGTGAAGCATTTATTTGGGCAGCAATATCTGAGGCTGGTAACTCTAATGAACTTATCCTCGGCAGCAGAGGTAACTCTGGGTCTTCCATTGCTGTGGTGATCCTTATGAGAGCCAGTTTCATCATAGTGCTTGATTGTTTTTGCAACTACACTTGAAATATTCCATATTGACTGACCTTCATGTCATAAAGTAATGATTTCTCTTTGCTTTTTTGAGCTGTTCTTGCCATAATATGGACTTGATCTTTTGCCAAATAGGGCTATCTTCTGTATACCCCCCACCTTGTCACAACACAATTGATTGTGTCAAATGCATTAAAAAGGAAAGAAATTCCACTTTTAAGAAGGCACACCTGTTAATTGAAATGCATTCCAGGTGACTTTCTCATGAAGCTGGTTGAGAGAATGCCAAGAGTGTGCAAAGCTGTCATCAAGGCAAAGGGTGGCAACTTTGAAGAATCTAAAATATATTTGGTTTTGTTTAACACTTTTTTGGTTACTACATGATTCCATATGTGTTATTTAATTGTTTTGATGTCTTCACTATTTTTCTAAAATGTAGAAAATAGTAAAAATAAAGAAAAACCCTTGAATGAGTAGGTGTTCTAAAACTTTTGACCGGTAGTGTAGAGCCTTCAGTGCTTTTTTCCGTGGGCTGTGGCCCACCTTGTCTGAATTTGGTCAATATGTCCTCCAAAAGACTTTATAGCCCACTGTGGCAAAGATTATACTTTCAGGAGTTAAACAACACAATAAAAAAATCACCTTGTTTGTCTCATTCTTCCAATCTAGCTAGTGACTTTATAAAACACAATATTTGGTATTTGTATTTTATATTATACCAACGATATAGGAAAGCATCTGGTAGCAAAATAGCCAAAAACATAAAATTAGTAATTCATTCAAGGTTATCAATAGAACATTGTCAGAAAATAATAATCTAAACACAATGTCTCTACCGTATATGGTTGAAAAGTTACCGATTTACTCTGAGATATAACCTCACAACACCAAATATGGAACACATACAACCAAGTGCGGTGCAGTCTAAACTAGTAATGGTCACAGCAAATTATCATTATTATTTCATCAACACTGTCAAGTACAAGGATATGAATGTTATAATATTGTAGAGAACAAGCTAATGATTAATTCTATGTAATTTCTAATGACATCAGGCAAAGAAAACGATGTTTGGACATGAATTTCGTAGCTCCCTCTTGAATTGACCCTTTTTCTCTCTACATTGTATAGCAAGTAAGTGACTATATAAAAATAATATATGTCATTCATCAGACACTTTTATCCAAAGCGACTTACAATAAAACCTGCTGTCGTTTATGTATGGGTGGTGACGGGAATCGAACCCACTACCCTGGCTTTGCAAGCGTCATGCTCTATCATGGTCATGGGTGCACCTCAGCCACGCTCAAGGTCCTAAACGATATCTTAACTGCCATCGATAAGAAACAATACTGTGCAGCCGTATTCATTGACCTGGCCAAGGCTTTTGACTCTGTCAATCACCACATCCTTACCGACAGACTCAACAGTCTTGGTTTCTCAAATGATTGCCTCGCCTGGTTCATTAACTGCTTCTCCGATAGAGTTCAGTGTGTAAAATCGGCTTCCTGTAGCCTGGGCCTCTGGCAGTCTCTATGGGGGTGCCATAGGGTTCAATTCTTGGGCCGACTCTTCTCTGTATACATCAATGATGTCGCTCTTGCTGCTGGTGAGTCTCTGATCCACCTCTACGCAGACGACACCATTCTGTATACTTCTGGCCCTTCTTTGGACACTGTGTTAACTACCCTCCAGACGAGCTTCAATGCCATACAACTCTCCTTCCGTGGCCTTCGATTGCTCTTAAATACAAGTAAAACTAAATGTATGCTCATTGGTCACTGATTTTGAATGCTTGTTTTGTTGTCGTAGGGTTGGGAGGAGGACATGCTGCCTAAGGAGAGGGAGGTTCCTCTGGTAAAGTGAGTTCCTCTAAATGTCTGTGTAGTCTGGGCTTGTCAGATGCTGAAGGATAGTGGTCATAATGCTGCTATCCCCCATTGACTCTAATGGTTGACATGCTCCATTCCCTCCCTTTCACAGCCTCTACCTAACCACCAAGAGAGTGGAGGACATCGCCCTGAGGCTCGTCTCCCTGCGCCAGGCCTTCACTGTGAGTGGACACACTTTTCTTTTTCTCTCTGTGACTTCTTGTTCTCTCCTAGAGGAAGATGTCTCACCCTAACTCTTCCCTCTCCCCTAGACCCTGCTTGGTTCCACCCTGAGCAGGAACCATCTGTTTGTGGCGGGAAAGGTCCTCCTGGGCGCACTGGTTCGGGCCAACCACATGGTAACTCACTAACGCATTCTCTGTCAAGGGAAAGAGAGCGCCCCTGAGGTGAAATGTGTTCTGTTCACTAAGATGCTCTTTTCTTTGTCATAGGACGAGGCCAAGTTCATCCGTACTTATAACGACTTTGTGGACTACCTGAGTGACCCCTCCAAGCGGAATGACACTGAGAGGGAGCTGGCTGAGGCAAAGGTGAGTTCATTAACTCTTTCAAGTCTCACTGAGTTCTTCCACATGCATGTCTTCTATACATCACAGTAGCTGATCTATATGAAATCATTCCTATTTTCTCCAAACGTGTTTTCTTGTCCTAGATCCATCATGTGAACATGATAGATGTCCTCTTTGAGCTGGTGCTGTTTGGGATGATGACAGCTCAGAAGTCCCTGATGGTCGTAAGTAGCATCTCACTGGTACATGTTTTGATATCTCTCTATTAGCAGTTTCACTTAAATTCCTCTTCTCTTCTATTCTCTAAACACTTTTCCAAAAACAAGCTCTAAATCATGTTGAAAAACAGAAATAAACACTTTTCAAAAACAAGCTCCAAATCATGTTGAAATACAGAAATAAGCACTTTTAAAAAACAAGCTCCAAATCAGGTTGAAATACAGAAATAAACACTTTTCCATAAACAAGCTCTAAATCATGTTTGATGCACTCAGTAAGTTAATTTTATTTCAGTACTGTTTAATCAGGATGATAGGAACACTGTGGACAGTTTTCATCAAGTTGCAACATTGGAATACAGAAATAAACACTTTTCCAAAAACAAGCTCTAAATCATGTTGAAAAACCGAAATAAACACTTTTCCAAAACAAGCTCCAAATCATGTTGAAATACAGAAATAAGCACATTTCAAAAACAAGCTCCAAATCAGGTTGAAATACAGAAATAAACACTTTTCCATAAACAAGCTCTAAATCATGTTTGATGCTCTTTGTAAGTTAATTTTATTTCAGTACTGTTTAATCAGGATGATAGGAACACTGTGGACAGTTTTCAGCAAGTTGCAACATTGAAATACAGAATTAAACACTTTTCCAAAAACAAGCTCTAAATCATGATGAAATACAGAAAAAACACTTTTCAAAAACAAGCTCCAAATCATGTTGAAATACAGAAATAAGCACCTTTCAAAAACAAGCTCCAAATCATGTTGAAATACAGAAATAAACACTTTTCCATAAACAAGCTCTAAATCATGTTTGATGCTCTTTGTAAGTTAATTTTATTTCAGTACTGTTTAATCAGGATGATAGGAACACTGTGGACAGTTTTCAGCAAGTTGCAACATTGAAATACAGAATTAAACACTTTTCCAAAAACAAGCTCTAAATCATGTTGAAATACAGAAATAAACACTTTCCAAAAACAAGCTCCAAATCATGTTGAAATACAGAAATAAGCACTTTTCCATAAACAAGCTCTAAATCATGTTTGATGCACTCTGTAAGTTAATTTTATTTCAGTACTGTTTAATCAGGATGATAGTAACACTGTGGACGGTTTTCAGCAAGTTGCAACATTGGAATACAGAAATAAACACTTTTCCAAAAACAAGCTCTAAATCATGTTGAAATACAGAAAAAACACTTTTCAAAAACAAGCTCCAAATCATGTTGAAATACAGAAATAAGCACTTTTCAAATACAAGCTCCAAATCATGTTGAAATACAGAAATAAACACTTTTCCATAAACAAGCTCTAAATCATGTTTGATGCTCTCTGTAAGTTAATTTTATTTCAGTACTGTTTAATCAGGATGATAGGAACACTGTGGACAGTTTTCATCAAGTTGCAACATTGAAATACAGAAATAAACACTTTTCCAAAAACAAGCTCTAAATCATGTTGAAATACAGAAAAAACACTTTTCGAAAACAAGCTCCAAATCATGTTGAAATACAGAAATAAGCACTTTTCAAATACAAGCTCCAAATCATGTTGAAATACAGAAATAAACACTTTTCCATAATCAAGCTCTAAATCATGTTTGATGCACTCTGTAAGTTAATTTTATTTCAGTACTGTTTAATCAGGATGATAGGAACATTGTGGACAGTTTTCAGCAAGTTGCAACATTGAAATACAGAAATAAACACTTTTCCAAAAACAAGCTCTAAATCATGTTGAAATACAGAAATAAGCACTTTTCAAATACAAGCTCCAAATCATGTTAAAATACAGAAATAAGCACTTTTCAAAAACAAGCTCCAAATCATGTTGAAATACAGAAATAAACACTTTTCCATAAACAAGCTCTAAATCATGTTTGATGCTCTCTGTAAGTTAATTTTATTTCAGTACTGTTTAATCAGGATGATAGGAACACTGTGGACAGTTTTCAGCAAGTTGCAACATTGAAATACAGAAATAAACACTTTTCCAAAAACAAGCTCTAAATCATGTTGAAATACAGAAAAAACACTTTTCAAAAACAAGCTCCAAATCATGTTGAAATACAGAAATAAGCACTTTTCAAATACAAGCTCCAAATCATGTTGAAATACAGAAATAAACACTTTTCCATAAACAAGCTCTAAATCATGTTTGATGCACTCTGTAAGTTAATTTTATTTCAGTACTGTTTAATCAGGATGATGGGAACACTGTGGACAGTTTTCAGCAAGTTGCAACATTGAAATACAGAAATAAACACTTTTCCAAAAACAAGCTCTAAATCATGTTGAAATACAGAAAAAACACTTTTCGAAAACAAGCTCCAAATCATGTTGAAATACAGAAATAAGCACTTTTCAAATACAAGCTCCAAATCATGTTGAAATACAGAAATAAACACTTTTCCATAAACAAGCTCTAAATCACGTTTGATGCACTCTGTTTGTTAATTTTATTTCAGTACTGTTTAATCAGGATGATAGTAACACTGTGGACGGTTTTCAGCAAGTTGCAACAATGGAATACAGAAATAAACACTTTTCCAAAAACAAGCTCTAAATCATGTTGAAATACAGAAAAAACACTTTTCAAAAACAAGCTCCAAATCATGTTGAAATACAGAAATAAGCACTTTTCAAATACAAGCTCCAAATCATGTTGAAATACAGAAATAAACACTTTTCCATAAACAAGCTCTAAATCATGTTTGATGCACTCTGTAAGTTAATTTTATTTCAGTACTGTTTAATCAGGATGATAGTAACACTGTGGACGGTTTTCAGCAAGTTGCAACATTGGAATACAGAAATAAACACTTTTCCAAAAACAAGCTCTAAATCATGTTGAAAAACAGAAATAAACACTTTTCAAAAACAAGCTCCAAATCATGTTGAAATACAGAAATAAGCACTTTTCAAAAACAAGCTCCAAATCATGTTGAAATACAGAAATAAACACTTTTCCATAAACAAGCTCTAAATCATGTTTGATGCACTCTGTAAGTTAATTTTATTTCAGTACTGTTTAATCAGGATGATAGTAACACTGTGGACGGTTTTCAGCAAGTTGCAACATTGGAATACAGAAATAAACACTTTTCCAAAAACAAGCTCTAAATCATGTTGAAAAACAGAAATAAACACTTTTCAAAAACAAGCTCCAAATCATGTTGAAATACAGAAATAAGCACTTTTCAAATACAAGCTCCAAATCATGTTGAAATACAGAAATAAACACTTTTCCATAAACAAGCTCTAAATCATGTTTGATGCACTCTGTAAGTTAATTTTATTTCAGTACTGTTTAATCAGGATGATAGTAACACTGTGGACGGTTTTCAGCAAGTTGCAATATTGGAATACAGAAATAAACACTTTTCCAAAAACAAGCTCTAAATCATGTTGAAAAACAGAAATAAACACTTTTCAAAAACAAGCTCCAAATCATGTTGAAATACAGAAATAAGCACTTTTCAAGAACAAGCTCCAAATCATGTTGAAATACAGAAATAAACACTTTTCCATAAACAAGCTCTAAATCATGTTTGATGCACTCTGTAAGTTAATTTTATTTCAGTACTGTTTAATCAGGATGATAGTAACACTGTGGACGGTTTTCAGCAAGTTGCAACATTGGAATACAGACATAAACACTTTTCCAAAAACAAGCTCTAAATCATGTTGAAATACAGAAATAAGCACTTTTCAAATACAAGCTCCAAATCATGTTGAAATACAGAAATAAACACTTTTCCATAAACAAGCTCTAAATCGTGTTTGATGCACTCTGTAAGTTAATTTTATTTCAGTACTGTTTAATCAGGATGATAGGAACACTGTGGACAGTTTTCAGCAAGTTGCAACATTGAAATACAGAAATAAACACTTTTCCAAAAACAAGCTCTAAATCATGTTGAAATACAGAAAAAACACTTTTCAAAAACAAGCTCCAAATCATGTTGAAATACAGAAATAAGCACTTTTCAAATACAAGCTCCAAATCATGTTGAAATACAGAAATAAACACTTTTCCATAAACAAGCTCTAAATCATGTTTGATGCACTCTGTAAGTTAATTTTATTTCAGTACTGTTTAATCAGGATGATAGTAACACTGTGGACGGTTTTCAGCAAGTTGCAACATTGGAATACAGAAATAAACACTTTTCCAAAAACAAGCTCTAAATCATGTTGAAAAACAGAAATAAACACTTTTCAAAAACAAGCTCCAAATCATGTTGAAATACAGAAATAAGCACTTTTCAAATACAAGCTCCAAATCATGTTGAAATACAGAAATAAACACTTTTCCATAAACAAGCTCTAAATCATGTTTGATGCACTCTGTAAGTTAATTTTATTTCAGTACTGTTTAATCAGGATGATAGTAACACTGTGGACGGTTTTCAACAAGTTGCAACATTGGAATACAGAAATAAACACTTTTCCAAAAACAAGCTCTAAATCATGTTGAAAAACAGAAATAAACACTTTTCCAAAAACAAGCTCTAAATCATGTTGAAATACAGAAAAAACACTTTTCAAAAACAAGCTACAAATCATGTTGAAATACAGAAATAAGCACTTTTCAAATACAAGCTCCAAATCATGTTGAAATACAGAAATAAACACTTTTCCATAAACAAGCTCTAAATCATGTTTGATGCACTCTGTAAGTTAATTTTATTTCAGTACTGTTTAATCAGGATGATAGTAACACTGTGGACGGTTTTCAGCAAGTTGCAACATTGGAATACAGAAATAAACACTTTTCCAAAAACAAGCTCTAAATCATGTTGAAAAACAGAAATAAACACTTTTCAAAAACAAGTTCCAAATCATGTTGAAATACAGAAATAAGCACTTTTCAAAAACAAGCTCCAAATCATGTTGAAATACAGAAATAAACACTTTTCCATAAACAAGCTCTAAATCATGTTTGATGCACTCTGTAAGTTAATTTTATTTCAGTACTGTTTAATCAGGATGATAGTAACACTGTGGACGGTTTTCAGCAAGTTGCAACATTGGAATACAGAAATAAACACTTTTCCAAAAACAAGCTCTAAATCATGTTGAAAAACAGAAATAAACACTTTTCAAAAACAAGCTCCAAATCATGTTGAAATACAGAAATAAGCACTTTTCAAATACAAGCTCCAAATCATGTTGAAATACAGAAATAAACACTTTTCCATAAACAAGCTCTAAATCATGTTTGATGCACTCTGTAAGTTAATTTTATTTCAGTACTGTTTAATCAGGATGATAGTAACACTGTGGACGGTTTTCAGCAAGTTGCAACATTGGAATACAGAAATAAACACTTTTCCAAAAACAAGCTCTAAATCATGTTGAAAAACAGAAATAAACACTTTTCAAAAACAAGCTCCAAATCATGTTGAAATACAGAAATAAGCACTTTTCAAGAACAAGCTCCAAATCATGTTGAAATACAGAAATAAACACTTTTCCATAAACAAGCTCTAAATCATGTTTGATGCACTCTGTAAGTTAATTTTATTTCAGTACTGTTTAATCAGGATGATAGTAACACTGTGGACGGTTTTCAGCAAGTTGCAACATTGGAATACAGAAATAAACACTTTTCCAAAAACAAGCTCTAAATCATGTTGAAAAACAGAAATAAACACTTTTCAAAAACAAGCTCCAAATCATGTTGAAATACAGAAATAAGCACTTTTCAAATACAAGCTCCAAATCATGTTGAAATACAGAAATAAGCACTTTTCAAATACAAGCTCCAAATCATGTTGAAATACAGAAATAAACACTTTTCCATAAACAAGCTCTAAATCATGTTTGATGCTCTCTGTAAGTTAATTTTATTTCAGTACTGTTTAATCAGGATGATAGGAACACTGTGGACAGTTTTCAGCAAGTTGCAACATTGAAATACAGAAATAAACACTTTTCCAAAAACAAGCTCTAAATCATGTTGAAATACAGAAAAAACACTTTTCGAAAACAAGCTCCAAATCATGTTGAAATACAGAAATAAGCACTTTTCAAATACAAGCTCCAAATCATGTTGAAATACAGAAATAAACACTTTTCCATAAACAAGCTCTAAATCATGTTTGATGCACTCTGTAAGTTAATTTTATTTCAGTACTGTTTAATCAGGATGATAATAACACTGTGGACGGTTTTCAGCAAGTTGCAACATTGGAATACAGAAATAAACACTTTTCCAAAAACAAGCTCTAAATCATGTTGAAATACAGAAAAAACACTTTTCAAAAACAAGCTCCAAATCATGTTGAAATACAGAAATAAGCACTTTTCAAATACAAGCTCCAAATCATGTTGAAATACAGAAATAAACACTTTTCCATAAACAAGCTCTAAATCATGTTTGATGCTCTCTGTAAGTTAATTTTATTTCAGTACTGTTTAATCAGGATGATAGGAACACTGTGGACAGTTTTCAGCAAGTTGCAACATTGGAATACAGAAATAAACACTTTTCCAAAAACAAGCTCTAAATCATGTTGAAATACAGAAAAAACACTTTTCGAAAACAAGCTCCAAATCATGTTGAAATACAGAAATAAGCACTTTTCAAATACAAGCTCCAAATCATGTTAAAATACAGAAATAAACACTTTTCCATAAACAAGCTCTAAATTATGTTTGATGCACTCTGTAAGTTAATTTTATTTCAGTACTGTTTAATCAGGATGATAGTAACACTGTGGACGGTTTTCAGCAAGTTGCAACATTGGAATACAGAAATAAACACTTTTCCAAAAACAAGCTCTAAATCATGTTGAAAAACAGAAATAAACACTTTTCAAAAACAAGCTCCAAATCATGTTGAAATACAGAAATAAGCACTTTTCAAAAACAAGCTCCAAATCATGTTGAAATACAGAAATAAACACTTTTCCATAAACAAGCTCTAAATCATGTTTGATGCACTCTGTAAGTTAATTTTATTTCAGTACTGTTTAATCAGGATGATAGTAACACTGTGGACGGTTTTCAGCAAGTTGCAACATTGGAATACAGAAATAAACACTTTTCCAAAAACAAGCTCTAAATCATGTTGAAAAACAGAAATAAACACTTTTCAAAAACAAGCTCCAAATCATGTTGAAATACAGAAATAAGCACTTTTCAAATACAAGCTCCAAATCATGTTGAAATACAGAAATAAACACTTTTCCATAAACAAGCTCTAAATCATGTTTGATGCACTCTGTAAGTTAATTTTATTTCAGTACTGTTTAATCAGGATGATAGTAACACTGTGGACGGTTTTCAACAAGTTGCAACATTGGAATACAGAAATAAACACTTTTCCAAAAACAAGCTCTAAATCATGTTGAAAAACAGAAATAAACACTTTTCCAAAAACAAGCTCTAAATCATGTTGAAATACAGAAAAAACACTTTTCAAAAACAAGCTACAAATCATGTTGAAATACAGAAATAAGCACTTTTCAAATACAAGCTCCAAATCATGTTGAAATACAGAAATAAACACTTTTCCATAAACAAGCTCTAAATCATGTTTGATGCACTCTGTAAGTTAATTTTATTTCAGTACTGTTTAATCAGGATGATAGTAACACTGTGGACGGTTTTCAGCAAGTTGCAACATTGGAATACAGAAATAAACACTTTTCCAAAAACAAGCTCTAAATCATGTTGAAAAACAGAAATAAACACTTTTCAAAAACAAGTTCCAAATCATGTTGAAATACAGAAATAAGCACTTTTCAAAAACAAGCTCCAAATCATGTTGAAATACAGAAATAAACACTTTTCCATAAACAAGCTCTAAATCATGTTTGATGCACTCTGTAAGTTAATTTTATTTCAGTACTGTTTAATCAGGATGATAGTAACACTGTGGACGGTTTTCAGCAAGTTGCAACATTGGAATACAGAAATAAACACTTTTCCAAAAACAAGCTCTAAATCATGTTGAAAAACAGAAATAAACACTTTTCAAAAACAAGCTCCAAATCATGTTGAAATACAGAAATAAGCACTTTTCAAATACAAGCTCCAAATCATGTTGAAATACAGAAATAAACACTTTTCCATAAACAAGCTCGAAATCATGTTTGATGCTCTCTGTAAGTTAATTTTATTTCAGTACTGTTTAATCAGGATGATAGGAACACTGTGGACAGTTTTCAGCAAGTTGCAACATTGGAATACAGAAATAAACACTTTTCCAAAAACAAGCTCTAAATCATGTTGAAATACAGAAAAAACACTTTTCAAAAACAAGCTCCAAATCATGTTGAAATACAGAAATAAGCACTTTTCAAAAACAAGCTCCCAATCATGTTGAAATACAGAAATAAGCACTTTTCAAATACAAGCTCCAAATCATGTTGAAATACAGAAATAAGCACTTTTCAAATACAAGCTCCAAATCATGTTGAAATACAGAAATAAACACTTTTCCATAAACAAGCTCTAAATCATGTTTGATGCACTCTGTTTGTTAATTTTATTTCAGTACTGTTTAATCAGGATGATAGTAACACTGTGGACGGTTTTCAGCAAGTTGCAACATTGGAATACAGAAATAAACACTTTTCCAAAAACAAGCTCTAAATCATGTTGAAATACAGAAAAAACACTTTTCAAAAACAAGCTCCAAATCATCTTGAAATACAGAAATAAGCACTTTTCAAATACAAGCTCCAAATCATGTTGAAATACAGAAATAAACACTTTTCCATAAACAAGCTCTAAATCATGTTTGATGCACTCTGTAAGTTAATTTTATTTCAGTACTGTTTAATCAGGATGATAGTAACACTGTGGACGGTTTTCAGCAAGTTGCAATATTGGAATACAGAAATAAACACTTTTCCAAAAACAAGCTCTAAATCATGTTGAAAAACAGAAATAAACACTTTTCAAAAACAAGCTCCAAATCATGTTGAAATACAGAAATAAGCACTTTTCAAATACAAGCTCCAAATCATGTTGAAATACAGAAATAAACACTTTTCCATAAACAAGCTCTAAATCGTGTTTGATGCACTCTGTAAGTTAATTTTATTTCAGTACTGTTTAATCAGGATGATAGGAACACTGTGGACAGTTTTCAGCAAGTTGCAACATTGAAATACAGAAATAAACACTTTTCCAAAAACAAGCTCTAAATCATGTTGAAATACAGAAAAAACACTTTTCAAAAACAAGCTCCAAATCATGTTGAAATACAGAAATAAGCACTTTTCAAATACAAGCTCCAAATCATGTTGAAATACAGAAATAAACACTTTTCCATAAACAAGCTCTAAATCATGTTTGATGCACTCTGTAAGTTAATTTTATTTCAGTACTGTTTAATCAGGATGATAGGAACACTGTGGACAGTTTTCAGCAAGTTGCAACATTGAAATACAGAAATAAACACTTTTCCAAAAACAAGCTCTAAATCATGTTGAAATACAGAAAAAACACTTTTCAAAAACAAGCTCCAAATCATGTTGAAATACAGAAATAAGCACTTTTCAAAAACAAGCTCCAAATCATGTTGAAATACAGAAATAAACACTTTTCCATAAACAAGCTCTAAATCATGTTTGATGCACTCTGTAAGTTAATTTTATTTCAGTACTGTTTAACCTGTTGGGGATGGGGGCGCTGTTTAGACTATTTATGCTAATTTGGCTAATTTTTTAAACGGCTTCCCACAAAATCCTTGATCGTACAATATGCATATTATTATTATTATTGGATAGAAAACAGTCTATAGTTTCTATAGGAGTTGAAATTCTGTCTCTAAGTGGAACAGAGCCCATTCTACAGCAATTTCCCTGACATGGAGTCAGATTTGAGAAATGTTGGCCACTCTTCTGAAGTCAATTAAAAGGGCACTGTCGTTGCTATGACTATACGGACACTTCTTACGTCTTCCCCTGGATGCCTTTACGTGATGACGATTCCAACGGGGTCGATTGCGCGTTCACAGGCCCTACAAATGAAAAAACCCTGAAGCTAGTCATTCTTTGGGAGCTGCGTCATGAGCCTAGAGCACACCGGCGCGCACCTGTTCCAAGCGTTAGTTTAGCCTGTTATATTTCTCCGGTCATCTTTTCACTCGTTATAGGAGTTAAAAACATCATAAGGTAGTTAATTTAAAGCGTTTTATAGCAATTTATATCCGTTTAGTGCGATTTTGGGACATTTATTTTTGCAACGATGTGAAAAGTTGGGCACGCTTTTCAGTTCATCCCGAACGCAGTTGACATTTCCACATGGCAAGAGGACAGCTTTCCACCAAAAGACGATTTCTCCCAAGAAAGGATCCTTTGCCCAAGATACTGATGGAAGAACAGCTCAAGGTAGGACATTTTTATTATGATAAATCGTGTTTCTGTCGAAACATTTTAGTGGCTTAGGACGCCATGTTTTTTGACGTAGCTTCGCTTGGCGCAAACTGTATTGAAAAGTAAGGATAAATAAAAAAATGTAATAACGCAATTGTATTAAGAATTAAATTGTCTATCAATCCCTGTCCACCCTATATTTTTTAGTCACGTTTATGAGTATTTATGTATAAGAGTAGATCACTGTCTAAGTGGCGCAAGGACTTTTTCTTTACCAGCTTGTCTACATTTCACATTGTCTAACCATGATTTTGGTGGCTAAATATAAACATTTTCGATCAAACTGTATATGCATGTTGTAATGTGATGTTACAGGAGTGTCATCGGAAGAATTCTGAGAAGGTTAGTGAAAAAATTAATATCTTTTGGCGATGTTGACTTTTATCGCTCACTTTGGCTAGAATCAATGCTGGGCTGCTAATTGCTATGTGCTAAGCTAATATAACGATTTATTGTGTTTTCGCTGTAAGACACTTAGAAAATCTGAAATATTGTCTGTATTCACAGGATCTGTGTCTTTCGATTCGTGTATGCTGTGTATTTTTACGAAATGTTTGATGATTAGTAGTTAGGTAAACACGTTGCTCATTGTAATTATTCTAGTCCATTTGTGATGGTGGGTGCAATTGTAAACTATGCCATCTACCTGAAATATGCACTTTTTTCTAACAAAACCTATCCCATACCATAAATATGTTATCAGACTGTCATCTAATGAGTTTTTTTGTTGGTTAGGGGCTATAAATATCTTAGTTTAGCCGAATTGGTGATGGCTACTGGTGTTGGTGGACAAATAAAAGATGGTGGATTATGCTAATGTGTTTTTAGGTAATAGATGTACATCTTTACATATTGTGTCTTCCCTGTAAAACATTTTAAAAATCGGAAATGTTGACTGGATTCACAAGATCTGTGTCTTTCATTAGCTGTATTGGACTTTAATGTGTGAAAGTTAAATATTTAAAAAAAATATTTTTTTTGAATTTCGCGGCACTGGTTTTTCAGTGGGGGGGGGGGGGGGTGTGCCGCTAGCGCCACGCTGATCCTAGACAGGTTAATCAGGATGATAGTAACACTGTGGACGGTTTTCTGCAAGTTGCAACAATGGAATACAGAAATAAACACTTTTCCAAAAACAAGCTCTAAATCATGTTGAAAAACAGAAATAAACACTTTTCAAAAACAAGCTCCAAATCATGTTGAAATACAGAAATAAGCACTTTTCAAATACAAGCTCCAAATCATGTTGAAATACAGAAATAAACACTTTTCCATAAACAAGCTCTAAATCATGTTTGATGCACTCTGTAAGTTAATTTTATTTCAGTACTGTTTAATCAGGATGATAGTAACACTGTGGACGGTTTTCAGCAAGTTGCAACATTGGAATACAGAAATAAACACTTTTCCAAAAACAAGCTCTAAATCATGTTGAAAAACAGAAATAAACACTTTTCAAAAACAAGCTCCAAATCATGTTGAAATACAGAAATAAGCACTTTTCAACAACAAGCTCCAAATCATGTTGAAATACAGAAATAAACACTTTTCCATAAACAAGCTCTAAATCATGTTTGATGCACTCTGTAAATTAATTTTATTTCAGTACTGTTTAATCAGGATGATAGTAACACTGTGGACGGTTTTCAGCAAGTTGCAACAATGGAATACAGAAATAAACACTTTTCCAAAAACAAGCTCTAAATCATGTTGAAATACAGAAAAAACACTTTTCAAAAACAAGCTCCAAATCATGTTGAAATACAGAAATAAGCACTTTTCAAATACAAGCTCCAAATCATGTTGAAATACAGAAATAAACACTTTTCCATAAACAAGCTCTAAATCATGTTTGATGCACTCTGTTAATTAATTTTATTTCAGTACTGTTTAATCAGGATGATAGTAACACTGTGGACGGTTTTCAGCAAGTTGCAACATTGGAATACAGAAATAAACACTTTTCCAAAAACAAGCTCTAAATCATGTTGAAAAACAGAAATAAACACTTTTCAAAAACAAGTTCCAAATCATGTTGAAATACAGAAATAAGCACTTTTCAAAAACAAGCTCCAAATCATGTTGAAATACAGAAATAAACACTTTTCCATAAACAAGCTCTAAATCATGTTTGATGCACTCTGTAAGTTAATTTTATTTCAGTACTGTTTAATCAGGATGATGGTAACACTGTGGACGGTTTTCAGCAAGTTGCAACATTGGAATACAGAAATAAACACTTTTCCAAAAACAAGCTCTAAATCATGTTGAAAAACAGAAATAAACACTTTTCAAAAACAAGCTCCAAATCATGTTGAAATACAGAAATAAGCACTTTTCAAATACAAGCTCCAAATCATGTTGAAATACAGAAATAAACACTTTTCCATAAACAAGCTCTAAATCATGTTTGATGCACTCTGTAAGTTAATTTTATTTCAGTACTGTTTAATCAGGATGATAGTAACACTGTGGACGGTTTTCAGCAAGTTGCAACATTGGAATACAGAAATAAACACTTTTCCAAAAACAAGCTCTAAATCATGTTGAAAAACAGAAATAAACACTTTTCAAAAACAAGCTCCAAATCATGTTGAAATACAGAAATAAGCACTTTTCAAGAACAAGCTCCAAATCATGTTGAAATACAGAAATAAACACTTTTCCATAAACAAGCTCTAAATCATGTTTGATGCACTCTGTAAGTTAATTTTATTTCAGTACTGTTTAATCAGGATGATAGTAACACTGTGGACGGTTTTCAGCAAGTTGCAACATTGGAATACAGAAATAAACACTTTTCCAAAAACAAGCTCTAAATCATGTTGAAAAACAGAAATAAACACTTTTCAAAAACAAGCTCCAAATCATGTTGAAATACAGAAATAAGCACTTTTCAAAAACAAGCTCCCAATCATGTTGAAATACAGAAATAAGCACTTTTCAAATACAAGCTCCAAATCATGTTGAAATACAGAAATAAGCACTTTTCAAATACAAGCTCCAAATCATGTTGAAATACAGAAATAAACACTTTTCCATAAACAAGCTCTAAATCATGTTTGATGCTCTCTGTAAGTTAATTTTATTTCAGTACTGTTTAATCAGGATGATAGGAACACTGTGGACAGTTTTCAGCAAGTTGCAACATTGAAATACAGAAATAAACACTTTTCCAAAAACAAGCTCTAAATCATGTTGAAATACAGAAAAAACACTTTTCGAAAACAAGCTCCAAATCATGTTGAAATACAGAAATAAGCACTTTTCAAATACAAGCTCCAAATCATGTTGAAATACAGAAATAAACACTTTTCCATAAACAAGCTCTAAATCATGTTTGATGCACTCTGTAAGTTAATTTTATTTCAGTACTGTTTAATCAGGATGATAATAACACTGTGGACGGTTTTCAGCAAGTTGCAACATTGGAATACAGAAATAAACACTTTTCCAAAAACAAGCTCTAAATCATGTTGAAATACAGAAAAAACACTTTTCAAAAACAAGCTCCAAATCATGTTGAAATACAGAAATAAGCACTTTTCAAATACAAGCTCCAAATCATGTTGAAATACAGAAATAAACACTTTTCCATAAACAAGCTCTAAATCATGTTTGATGCTCTCTGTAAGTTAATTTTATTTCAGTACTGTTTAATCAGGATGATAGGAACACTGTGGACAGTTTTCAGCAAGTTGCAACATTGGAATACAGAAATAAACACTTTTCCAAAAACAAGCTCTAAATCATGTTGAAATACAGAAAAAACACTTTTCGAAAACAAGCTCCAAATCATGTTGAAATACAGAAATAAGCACTTTTCAAATACAAGCTCCAAATCATGTTAAAATACAGAAATAAACACTTTTCCATAAACAAGCTCTAAATTATGTTTGATGCACTCTGTAAGTTAATTTTATTTCAGTACTGTTTAATCAGGATGATAGTAACACTGTGGACGGTTTTCAGCAAGTTGCAACATTGGAATACAGAAATAAACACTTTTCCAAAAACAAGCTCTAAATCATGTTGAAAAACAGAAATAAACACTTTTCAAAAACAAGCTCCAAATCATGTTGAAATACAGAAATAAGCACTTTTCAAAAACAAGCTCCAAATCATGTTGAAATACAGAAATAAACACTTTTCCATAAACAAGCTCTAAATCATGTTTGATGCACTCTGTAAGTTAATTTTATTTCAGTACTGTTTAATCAGGATGATAGTAACACTGTGGACGGTTTTCAGCAAGTTGCAACATTGGAATACAGAAATAAACACTTTTCCAAAAACAAGCTCTAAATCATGTTGAAAAACAGAAATAAACACTTTTCAAAAACAAGCTCCAAATCATGTTGAAATACAGAAATAAGCACTTTTCAAATACAAGCTCCAAATCATGTTGAAATACAGAAATAAACACTTTTCCATAAACAAGCTCTAAATCATGTTTGATGCACTCTGTAAGTTAATTTTATTTCAGTACTGTTTAATCAGGATGATAGTAACACTGTGGACGGTTTTCAACAAGTTGCAACATTGGAATACAGAAATAAACACTTTTCCAAAAACAAGCTCTAAATCATGTTGAAAAACAGAAATAAACACTTTTCCAAAAACAAGCTCTAAATCATGTTGAAATACAGAAAAAACACTTTTCAAAAACAAGCTACAAATCATGTTGAAATACAGAAATAAGCACTTTTCAAATACAAGCTCCAAATCATGTTGAAATACAGAAATAAACACTTTTCCATAAACAAGCTCTAAATCATGTTTGATGCACTCTGTAAGTTAATTTTATTTCAGTACTGTTTAATCAGGATGATAGTAACACTGTGGACGGTTTTCAGCAAGTTGCAACATTGGAATACAGAAATAAACACTTTTCCAAAAACAAGCTCTAAATCATGTTGAAAAACAGAAATAAACACTTTTCAAAAACAAGTTCCAAATCATGTTGAAATACAGAAATAAGCACTTTTCAAAAACAAGCTCCAAATCATGTTGAAATACAGAAATAAACACTTTTCCATAAACAAGCTCTAAATCATGTTTGATGCACTCTGTAAGTTAATTTTATTTCAGTACTGTTTAATCAGGATGATAGTAACACTGTGGACGGTTTTCAGCAAGTTGCAACATTGGAATACAGAAATAAACACTTTTCCAAAAACAAGCTCTAAATCATGTTGAAAAACAGAAATAAACACTTTTCAAAAACAAGCTCCAAATCATGTTGAAATACAGAAATAAGCACTTTTCAAATACAAGCTCCAAATCATGTTGAAATACAGAAATAAACACTTTTCCATAAACAAGCTCCAAATCATGTTTGATGCACTCTGTAAGTTAATTTTATTTCAGTACTGTTTAATCAGGATGATAGTAACACTGTGGACGGTTTTCAGCAAGTTGCAACATTGGAATACAGAAATAAACACTTTTCCAAAAACAAGCTCTAAATCATGTTGAAAAACAGAAATAAACACTTTTCAAAAACAAGTTCCAAATCATGTTGAAATACAGAAATAAGCACTTTTCAAAAACAAGCTCCAAATCATGTTGAAATACAGAAATAAACACTTTTCCATAAACAAGCTCTAAATCATGTTTGATGCACTCTGTAAGTTAATTTTATTTCAGTACTGTTTAATCAGGATGATAGTAACACTGTGGACGGTTTTCAGCAAGTTGCAACATTGGAATACAGAAATAAACACTTTTCCAAAAACAAGCTCTAAATCATGTTGAAAAACAGAAATAAACACTTTTCAAAAACAAGCTCCAAATCATGTTGAAATACAGAAATAAGCACTTTTCAAATACAAGCTCCAAATCATGTTGAAATACAGAAATAAACACTTTTCCATAAACAAGCTCGAAATCATGTTTGATGCTCTCTGTAAGTTAATTTTATTTCAGTACTGTTTAATCAGGATGATAGGAACACTGTGGACAGTTTTCAGCAAGTTGCAACATTGGAATACAGAAATAAACACTTTTCCAAAAACAAGCTCTAAATCATGTTGAAATACAGAATAAACACTTTTCAAAAACAAGCTCCAAATCATGTTGAAATACAGAAATAAGCACTTTTCAAGAACAAGCTCCAAATCATGTTGAAATACAGAAATAAACACTTTTCCATAAACAAGCTCTAAATCATGTTTGATGCACTCTGTAAGTTAATTTTATTTCAGTACTGTTTAATCAGGATGATAGTAACACTGTGGACGGTTTTCAGCAAGTTGCAACATTGGAATACAGAAATAAACACTTTTCCAAAAGCAAGCTCTAAATCATGTTGAAAAACAGAAATAAACACTTTTCAAAAACAAGCTCCAAATCATGTTGAAATACAGAAATAAGCACTTTTCAAAAACAAGCTCCCAATCATGTTGAAATACAGAAATAAGCACTTTTCAAATACAAGCTCCAAATCATGTTGAAATACAGAAATAAGCACTTTTCAAATACAAGCTCCAAATCATGTTGAAATACAGAAATAAACACTTTTCCATAAACAAGCTCTAAATCATGTTTGATGCTCTCTGTAAGTTAATTTTATTTCAGTACTGTTTAATCAGGATGATAGGAACACTGTGGACAGTTTTCAGCAAGTTGCAACATTGAAATACAGAAATAAACACTTTTCCAAAAACAAGCTCTAAATCATGTTGAAATACAGAAAAAACACTTTTCGAAAACAAGCTCCAAATCATGTTGAAATACAGAAATAAGCACTTTTCAAATACAAGCTCCAAATCATGTTGAAATACAGAAATAAACACTTTTCCATAAACAAGCTCTAAATCATGTTTGATGCACTCTGTAAGTTAATTTTATTTCAGTACTGTTTAATCAGGATGATAATAACACTGTGGACGGTTTTCAGCAAGTTGCAACATTGGAATACAGAAATAAACACTTTTCCAAAAACAAGCTCTAAATCATGTTGAAATACAGAAAAAACACTTTTCAAAAACAAGCTCCAAATCATGTTGAAATACAGAAATAAGCACTTTTCAAATACAAGCTCCAAATCATGTTGAAATACAGAAATAAACACTTTTCCATAAACAAGCTCTAAATCATGTTTGATGCTCTCTGTAAGTTAATTTTATTTCAGTACTGTTTAATCAGGATGATAGGAACACTGTGGACAGTTTTCAGCAAGTTGCAACATTGGAATACAGAAATAAACACTTTTCCAAAAACAAGCTCTAAATCATGTTGAAATACAGAAAAAACACTTTTCGAAAACAAGCTCCAAATCATGTTGAAATACAGAAATAAGCACTTTTCAAATACAAGCTCCAAATCATGTTAAAATACAGAAATAAACACTTTTCCATAAACAAGCTCTAAATCATGTTTGATGCACTCTGTAAGTTAATTTTATTTCAGTACTGTTTAATCAGGATGATAGTAACACTGTGGACGGTTTTCAGCAAGTTGCAACATTGGAATACAGAAATAAACACTTTTCCAAAAACAAGCTCTAAATCATGTTGAAAAACAGAAATAAACACTTTTCAAAAACAAGCTCCAAATCATGTTGAAATACAGAAATAAGCACTTTTCAAATACAAGCTCCAAATCATGTTGAAATACAGAAATAAACACTTTTCCATAAACAAGCTCTAAATCATGTTTGATGCACTCTGTAAGTTAATTTTATTTCAGTACTGTTTAATCAGGATGATAGTAACACTGTGGACGGTTTTCAACAAGTTGCAACATTGGAATACAGAAATAAACACTTTTCCAAAAACAAGCTCTAAATCATGTTGAAAAACAGAAATAAACACTTTTCCAAAAACAAGCTCTAAATCATGTTGAAATACAGAAAAAACACTTTTCAAAAACAAGCTACAAATCATGTTGAAATACAGAAATAAGCACTTTTCAAATACAAGCTCCAAATCATGTTGAAATACAGAAATAAACACTTTTCCATAAACAAGCTCTAAATCATGTTTGATGCACTCTGTAAGTTAATTTTATTTCAGTACTGTTTAATCAGGATGATAGTAACACTGTGGACGGTTTTCAGCAAGTTGCAACATTGGAATACAGAAATAAACACTTTTCCAAAAACAAGCTCTAAATCATGTTGAAAAACAGAAATAAACACTTTTCAAAAACAAGTTCCAAATCATGTTGAAATACAGAAATAAGCACTTTTCAAAAACAAGCTCCAAATCATGTTGAAATACAGAAATAAACACTTTTCCATAAACAAGCTCTAAATCATGTTTGATGCACTCTGTAAGTTAATTTTATTTCAGTACTGTTTAATCAGGATGATAGTAACACTGTGGACGGTTTTCAGCAAGTTGCAACATTGGAATACAGAAATAAACACTTTTCCAAAAACAAGCTCTAAATCATGTTGAAAAACAGAAATAAACACTTTTCAAAAACAAGCTCCAAATCATGTTGAAATACAGAAATAAGCACTTTTCAAATACAAGCTCCAAATCATGTTGAAATACAGAAATAAACACTTTTCCATAAACAAGCTCGAAATCATGTTTGATGCTCTCTGTAAGTTAATTTTATTTCAGTACTGTTTAATCAGGATGATAGGAACACTGTGGACAGTTTTCAGCAAGTTGCAACATTGGAATACAGAAATAAACACTTTTCCAAAAACAAGCTCTAAATCATGTTGAAATACAGAAAAAACACTTTTCAAAAACAAGCTCCAAATCATGTTGAAATACAGAAATAAGCACTTTTCAAAAACAAGCTCCCAATCATGTTGAAATACAGAAATAAGCACTTTTCAAATACAAGCTCCAAATCATGTTGAAATACAGAAATAAGCACTTTTCAAATACAAGCTCCAAATCATGTTGAAATACAGAAATAAACACTTTTCCATAAACAAGCTCTAAATCATGTTTGATGCACTCTGTTTGTTAATTTTATTTCAGTACTGTTTAATCAGGATGATAGTAACACTGTGGACGGTTTTCAGCAAGTTGCAACATTGGAATACAGAAATAAACACTTTTCCAAAAACAAGCTCTAAATCATGTTGAAATACAGAAAAAACACTTTTCAAAAACAAGCTCCAAATCATCTTGAAATACAGAAATAAGCACTTTTCAAATACAAGCTCCAAATCATGTTGAAATACAGAAATAAACACTTTTCCATAAACAAGCTCTAAATCATGTTTGATGCTCTCTGTAAGTTAATTTTATTTCAGTACTGTTTAATCAGGATGATAGGAACACTGTGGACAGTTTTCAGCAAGTTGCAACATTGAAATACAGAAATAAACACTTTTCCAAAAACAAGCTCTAAATCATGTTGAAATACAGAAAAAACACTTTTCGAAAACAAGCTCCAAATCATGTTGAAATACAGAAATAAGCACTTTTCAAATACAAGCTCCAAATCATGTTGAAATATAGAAATAAACACTTTTCCATAAACAAGCTCTAAATCATGTTTGATGCACTCTGTAAGTTAATTTTATTTCAGTACTGTTTAATCAGGATGATAATAACACTGTGGACGGTTTTCAGCATGTTGCAACATTGGAATACAGAAATAAACACTTTTCCAAAAACAAGCTCTAAATCATGTTGAAATACAGAAAAAACACTTTTCAAAAACAAGCTCCAAATCATGTTGAAATACAGAAATAAGCACTTTTCAAATACAAGCTCCAAATCATGTTGAAATACAGAAATAAACACTTTTCCATAAACAAGCTCTAAATCATGTTTGATGCTCTCTGTAAGTTAATTTTATTTCAGTACTGTTTAATCAGGATGATAGGAACACTGTGGACAGTTTTCAGCAAGTTGCAACATTGGAATACAGAAATAAACACTTTTCCAAAAACAAGCTCTAAATCATGTTGAAAAACAGAAATAAACACTTTTCAAAAACAAGCTCCAAATCATGTTGAAATACAGAAATAAGCACTTTTCAAGAACAAGCTCCAAATCATGTTGAAATACAGAAATAAACACTTTTCCATAAACAAGCTCTAAATCATGTTTGATGCACTCTGTAAGTTAATTTTATTTCAGTACTGTTTAATCAGGATGATAGTAACACTGTGGACGGTTTTCAGCAAGTTGCAACATTGGAATACAGAAATAAACACTTTTCCAAAAACAAGCTCTAAATCATGTTGAAAAACAGAAATAAACACTTTTCAAAAACAAGCTCCAAATCATGTTGAAATACAGAAATAAGCACTTTTCAAAAACAAGCTCCCAATCATGTTGAAATACAGAAATAAGCACTTTTCAAATACAAGCTCCAAATCATGTTGAAATACAGAAATAAGCACTTTTCAAATACAAGCTCCAAATCATGTTGAAATACAGAAATAAACACTTTTCCATAAACAAGCTCTAAATCATGTTTGATGCTCTCTGTAAGTTAATTTTATTTCAGTACTGTTTAATCAGGATGATAGGAACACTGTGGACAGTTTTCAGCAAGTTGCAACATTGAAATACAGAAATAAACACTTTTCCAAAAACAAGCTCTAAATCATGTTGAAATACAGAAAAAACACTTTTCGAAAACAAGCTCCAAATCATGTTGAAATACAGAAATAAGCACTTTTCAAATACAAGCTCCAAATCATGTTGAAATACAGAAATAAACACTTTTCCATAAACAAGCTCTAAATCATGTTTGATGCACTCTGTAAGTTAATTTTATTTCAGTACTGTTTAATCAGGATGATAATAACACTGTGGACGGTTTTCAGCAAGTTGCAACATTGGAATACAGAAATAAACACTTTTCCAAAAACAAGCTCTAAATCATGTTGAAATACAGAAAAAACACTTTTCAAAAACAAGCTCCAAATCATGTTGAAATACAGAAATAAGCACTTTTCAAATACAAGCTCCAAATCATGTTGAAATACAGAAATAAACACTTTTCCATAAACAAGCTCTAAATCATGTTTGATGCTCTCTGTAAGTTAATTTTATTTCAGTACTGTTTAATCAGGATGATAGGAACACTGTGGACAGTTTTCAGCAAGTTGCAACATTGGAATACAGAAATAAACACTTTTCCAAAAACAAGCTCTAAATCATGTTGAAATACAGAAAAAACACTTTTCGAAAACAAGCTCCAAATCATGTTGAAATACAGAAATAAGCACTTTTCAAATACAAGCTCCAAATCATGTTAAAATACAGAAATAAACACTTTTCCATAAACAAGCTCTAAATTATGTTTGATGCACTCTGTAAGTTAATTTTATTTCAGTACTGTTTAATCAGGATGATAGTAACACTGTGGACGGTTTTCAGCAAGTTGCAACATTGGAATACAGAAATAAACACTTTTCCAAAAACAAGCTCTAAATCATGTTGAAAAACAGAAATAAACACTTTTCAAAAACAAGCTCCAAATCATGTTGAAATACAGAAATAAGCACTTTTCAAATACAAGCTCCAAATCATGTTGAAATACAGAAATAAACACTTTTCCATAAACAAGCTCTAAATCATGTTTGATGCACTCTGTAAGTTAATTTTATTTCAGTACTGTTTAATCAGGATGATAGTAACACTGTGGACGGTTTTCAGCAAGTTGCAACATTGGAATACAGAAATAAACACTTTTCCAAAAACAAGCTCTAAATCATGTTGAAAAACAGAAATAAACACTTTTCAAATACAAGCTCCAAATCATGTTGAAATACAGAAATAAACACTTTTCCATAAACAAGCTCTAAATCATGTTTGATGCACTCTGTAAGTTAATTTTATTTCAGTACTGTTTAATCAGGATGATAGTAACACTGTGGACGGTTTTCAACAAGTTGCAACATTGGAATACAGAAATAAACACTTTTCCAAAAACAAGCTCTAAATCATGTTGAAAAACAGAAATAAACACTTTTCCAAAAACAAGCTCTAAATCATGTTGAAATACAGAAAAAACACTTTTCAAAAACAAGCTACAAATCATGTTGAAATACAGAAATAAGCACTTTTCAAATACAAGCTCCAAATCATGTTGAAATACAGAAATAAACACTTTTCCATAAACAAGCTCTAAATCATGTTTGATGCACTCTGTAAGTTAATTTTATTTCAGTACTGTTTAATCAGGATGATAGTAACACTGTGGACGGTTTTCAGCAAGTTGCAACATTGGAATACAGAAATAAACACTTTTCCAAAAACAAGCTCTAAATCATGTTGAAAAACAGAAATAAACACTTTTCAAAAACAAGTTCCAAATCATGTTGAAATACAGAAATAAGCACTTTTCAAAAACAAGCTCCAAATCATGTTGAAATACAGAAATAAACACTTTTCCATAAACAAGCTCTAAATCATGTTTGATGCACTCTGTAAGTTAATTTTATTTCAGTACTGTTTAATCAGGATGATAGTAACACTGTGGACGGTTTTCAGCAAGTTGCAACATTGGAATACAGAAATAAACACTTTTCCAAAAACAAGCTCTAAATCATGTTGAAAAACAGAAATAAACACTTTTCAAAAACAAGCTCCAAATCATGTTGAAATACAGAAATAAGCACTTTTCAAATACAAGCTCCAAATCATGTTGAAATACAGAAATAAACACTTTTCCATAAACAAGCTCGAAATCATGTTTGATGCTCTCTGTAAGTTAATTTTATTTCAGTACTGTTTAATCAGGATGATAGGAACACTGTGGACAGTTTTCAGCAAGTTGCAACATTGGAATACAGAAATAAACACTTTTCCAAAAACAAGCTCTAAATCATGTTGAAATACAGAAAAAACACTTTTCAAAAACAAGCTCCAAATCATGTTGAAATACAGAAATAAGCACTTTTCAAAAACAAGCTCCCAATCATGTTGAAATACAGAAATAAGCACTTTTCAAATACAAGCTCCAAATCATGTTGAAATACAGAAATAAGCACTTTTCAAATACAAGCTCCAAATCATGTTGAAATACAGAAATAAACACTTTTCCATAAACAAGCTCTAAATCATGTTTGATGCACTCTGTTTGTTAATTTTATTTCAGTACTGTTTAATCAGGATGATAGTAACACTGTGGACGGTTTTCAGCAAGTTGCAACATTGGAATACAGAAATAAACACTTTTCCAAAAACAAGCTCTAAATCATGTTGAAATACAGAAAAAACACTTTTCAAAAACAAGCTCCAAATCATCTTGAAATACAGAAATAAGCACTTTTCAAATACAAGCTCCAAATCATGTTGAAATACAGAAATAAACACTTTTCCATAAACAAGCTCTAAATCATGTTTGATGCTCTCTGTAAGTTAATTTTATTTCAGTACTGTTTAATCAGGATGATAGGAACACTGTGGACAGTTTTCAGCAAGTTGCAACATTGAAATACAGAAATAAACACTTTTCCAAAAACAAGCTCTAAATCATGTTGAAATACAGAAAAAACACTTTTCGAAAACAAGCTCCAAATCATGTTGAAATACAGAAATAAGCACTTTTCAAATACAAGCTCCAAATCATGTTGAAATATAGAAATAAACACTTTTCCATAAACAAGCTCTAAATCATGTTTGATGCTCTCTGTAAGTTAATTTTATTTCAGTACTGTTTAATCAGGATGATAGGAACACTGTGGACAGTTTTCAGCAAGTTGCAACATTGGAATACAGAAATAAACACTTTTCCAAAAACAAGCTCTAAATCATGTTGAAATACAGAAAAAACACTTTTCAAAAACAAGCTCCAAATCATGTTGAAATACAGAAATAAGCACTTTTCAAAAACAAGCTCCCAATCATGTTGAAATACAGAAATAAGCACTTTTCAAATACAAGCTCCAAATCATGTTGAAATACAGAAATAAGCACTTTTCAAATACAAGCTCCAAATCATGTTGAAATACAGAAATAAACACTTTTCCATAAACAAGCTCTAAATCATGTTTGATGCACTCTGTTTGTTAATTTTATTTCAGTACTGTTTAATCAGGATGATAGTAACACTGTGGACGGTTTTCAGCAAGTTGCAACATTGGAATACAGAAATAAACACTTTTCCAAAAACAAGCTCTAAATCATGTTGAAATACAGAAAAAACACTTTTCAAAAACAAGCTCCAAATCATCTTGAAATACAGAAATAAGCACTTTTCAAATACAAGCTCCAAATCATGTTGAAATACAGAAATAAACACTTTTCCATAAACAAGCTCTAAATCATGTTTGATGCTCTCTGTAAGTTAATTTTATTTCAGTACTGTTTAATCAGGATGATAGGAACACTGTGGACAGTTTTCAGCAAGTTGCAACATTGAAATACAGAAATAAACACTTTTCCAAAAACAAGCTCTAAATCATGTTGAAATACAGAAAAAACACTTTTCGAAAACAAGCTCCAAATCATGTTGAAATACAGAAATAAGCACTTTTCAAATACAAGCTCCAAATCATGTTGAAATATAGAAATAAACACTTTTCCATAAACAAGCTCTAAATCATGTTTGATGCACTCTGTAAGTTAATTTTATTTCAGTACTGTTTAATCAGGATGATAATAACACTGTGGACGGTTTTCAGCAAGTTGCAACATTGGAATACAGAAATAAACACTTTTCCAAAAACAAGCTCTAAATCATGTTGAAATACAGAAAAAACACTTTTCAAAAACAAGCTCCAAATCATGTTGAAATACAGAAAAAACGCTTTTCAAAAACAAGCTCCAAATCATGTTGAAATACAGAAATAAGCACTTTTCAAATACAAGCTCCAAATCATGTTGAAATACAGAAATAAACACTTTTCCATAAACAAGCTCTAAATCATGTTTGATGCTCTCTGTAAGTTAATTTTATTTCAGTACTGTTTAATCAGGATGATAGGAACACTGTGGACAGTTTTCAGCAAGTTGCAACATTGAAATACAGAAATAAACACTTTTCCAAAAACAAGCTCTAAATCATGTTGAAATACAGAAAAAACACTTTTCGAAAACAAGCTCCAAATCATGTTGAAATACAGAAATAAGCACTTTTCAAATACAAGCTCCAAATCATGTTGAAATACAGAAATAAACACTTTTCCATAAACAAGCTCTAAATTATGTTTGATGCACTCTGTAAGTAAATTTTATTTCAGTACTGTTTAATCAGGATGATAGTAACACTGTGGACGGTTTTCAGCAAGTTGCAACATTGGAATACAGAAATAAACACTTTTCCAAAAACAAGCTCTAAATCATGTTGAAAAACAGAAATAAACACTTTTCAAAAACAAGCTCCAAATCATGTTGAAATACAGAAATAAGCACTTTTCAAAAACAAGCTCCAAATCATGTTGAAATACAGAAATAAACACTTTTCCATAAACAAGCTCTAAATCATGTTTGATGCACTCTGTAAGTTAATTTTATTTCAGTACTGTTTAATCAGGATGATAGTAACACTGTGGACGGTTTTCAGCAAGTTGCAACATTGGAATACAGAAATAAACACTTTTCCAAAAACAAGCTCTAAATCATGTTGAAAAACAGAAATAAACACTTTTCAAAAACAAGCTCCAAATCATGTTGAAATACAGAAATAAGCACTTTTCAAATACAAGCTCCAAATCATGTTGAAATACAGAAATAAACACTTTTCCATAAACAAGCTCTAAATCATGTTTGATGCACTCTGTAAGTTAATTTTATTTCAGTACTGTTTAATCAGGATGATAGTAACACTGTGGACGGTTTTCAGCAAGTTGCAACATTGGAATACAGAAATAAACACTTTTCCAAAAACAAGCTCTAAATCATGTTGAAAAACAGAAATAAACACTTTTCAAAAACAAGCTCCAAATCATGTTGAAATACAGAAATAAGCACTTTTCAAGAACAAGCTCCAAATCATGTTGAAATACAGAAATAAACACTTTTCCATAAACAAGCTCTAAATCATGTTTGATGCACTCTGTAAGTTAATTTTATTTCAGTACTGTTTAATCAGGATGATAGGAACACTGTGGACAGTTTTCAGCAAGTTGCAACATTGAAATACAGAAATAAACACTTTTCCAAAAACAAGCTCTAAATCATGTTGAAATACAGAAAAAACACTTTTCGAAAACAAGCTCCAAATCATGTTGAAATACAGAAAAAACACTTTTCAAAAACAAGCTCCAAATCATGTTGAAATACAGAAATAAGCACTTTTCAAATACAAGCTCCAAATCATGTTGAAATACAGAAATAAACACTTTTCCATAAACAAGCTCTAAATCATGTTTGATGCACTCTGTAAGTTAATTTTATTTCAGTACTGTTTAATCAGGATGATAGTAACACTGTGGACGGTTTTCAGCAAGTTGCAACATTGGAATACAGAAATAAACACTTTTCCAAAAACAAGCTCTAAATCATGTTGAAAAACAGAAATAAACACTTTTCAAAAACAAGCTCCAAATCATGTTGAAATACAGAAATAAGCACTTTTCAAAAACAAGCTCCCAATCATGTTGAAATACAGAAATAAGCACTTTTCAAATACAAGCTCCAAATCATGTTGAAATACAGAAATAAACACTTTTCCAAAAACAAGCTCTAAATCATGTTGAAATACAGAAAAAACACTTTTCGAAAACAAGCTCCAAATCATGTTGAAATACAGAAAAAACACTTTTCAAAAACAAGCTCCAAATCATGTTGAAATACAGAAATAAGCACTTTTCAAATACAAGCTCCAAATCATGTTGAAATACAGAAATAAACACTTTTCCATAAACAAGCTCTAAATCATGTTTGATGCACTCTGTAAGTTCATTTTATTTCAGTACTGTTTAATCAGGATGATAGTAACACTGTGGACGGTTTTCAGCAAGTTGCAACATTGGAATACAGAAATAAACACTTTTCCAAAAACAAGCTCTAAATCATGTTGAAAAACAGAAATAAACACTTTTCAAAAACAAGCTCCAAATCATGTTGAAATACAGAAATAAGCACTTTTCAAAAACAAGCTCCCAATCATGTTGAAATACAGAAATAAGCATTTTTCAAATACAAGCTCCAAATCATGTTGAAATACAGAAATAAGCACTTTTCAAATACAAGCTCCAAATCATGTTGAAATACAGAAATAAACACTTTTCCATAAACAAGCTCTAAATCATGTTTGATGCACTCTGTTTGTTAATTTTATTTCAGTACTGTTTAATCAGGATGATAGTAACACTGTGGACGGTTTTCAACAAGTTGCAACATTGGAATACAGAAATAAACACTTTTCCAAAAACAAGCTCTAAATCATGTTGAAAAACAGAAATAAACACTTTTCCAAAAACAAGCTCTAAATCATGTTGAAATACAGAAAAAACACTTTTCAAAAACAAGCTACAAATCATGTTGAAATACAGAAATAAGCACTTTTCAAATACAAGCTCCAAATCATGTTGAAATACAGAAATAAACACTTTTCCATAAACAAGCTCTAAATCATGTTTGATGCACTCTGTAAGTTAATTTTATTTCAGTACTGTTTAATCAGGATGATAGTAACACTGTGGACGGTTTTCAGCAAGTTGCAACATTGGAATACAGAAATAAACACTTTTCCAAAAACAAGCTCTAAATCATGTTGAAAAACAGAAATAAACACTTTTCAAAAACAAGCTCCAAATCATGTTGAAATACAGAAATAAGCACTTTTCAAAAACAAGCTCCAAATCATGTTGAAATACAGAAATAAACACTTTTCCATAAACAAGCTCTAAATCATGTTTGATGCACTCTGTAAGTTAATTTTATTTCAGTACTGTTTAATCAGGATGATAGTAACACTGTGGACGGTTTTCAGCAAGTTGCAACATTGGAATACAGAAATAAACACTTTTCCAAAAACAAGCTCTAAATCATGTTGAAAAACAGAAATAAACACTTTTCAAAAACAAGCTCCAAATCATGTTGAAATACAGAAATAAGCACTTTTCAAGAACAAGCTCCAAATCATGTTGAAATACAGAAATAAACACTTTTCCATAAACAAGCTCTAAATCATGTTTGATGCACTCTGTAAGTTAATTTTATTTCAGTACTGTTTAATCAGGATGAAAGTAACACTGTGGACGGTTTTCAGCAAGTTGCAACAATGGAATACAGAAATAAACACTTTTCCAAAAACAAGCTCTAAATCATGTTGAAATACAGAAAAAACACTTTTCAAAAACAAGCTCCAAATCATGTTGAAATACAGAAATAAGCACTTTTCAAAAACAAGCTCCCAATCATGTTGAAATACAGAAATAAGCACTTTTCAAATACAAGCTCCAAATCATGTTGAAATACAGAAATAAGCACTTTTCAAATACAAGCTCCAAATCATGTTGAAATACAGAAATAAACACTTTTCCATAAACAAGCTCTAAATCATGTTTGATGCACTCTGTTTGTTAATTTTATTTCAGTACTGTTTAATCAGGATGATAGTAACACTGTGGACGGTTTTCAGCAAGTTGCAACATTGGAATACAGAAATAAACACTTTTCCAAAAACAAGCTCTAAATCATGTTGAAATACAGAAAAAACACTTTTCAAAAACAAGCTCCAAATCATCTTGAAATACAGAAATAAGCACTTTTCAAATACAAGCTCCAAATCATGTTGAAATACAGAAATAAACACTTTTCCATAAACAAGCTCTAAATCATGTTTGATGCTCTCTGTAAGTTAATTTTATTTCAGTACTGTTTAATCAGGATGATAGGAACACTGTGGACAGTTTTCAGCAAGTTGCAACATTGAAATACAGAAATAAACACTTTTCCAAAAACAAGCTCTAAATCATGTTGAAATACAGAAAAAACACTTTTCGAAAACAAGCTCCAAATCATGTTGAAATACAGAAATAAGCACTTTTCAAATACAAGCTCCAAATCATGTTGAAATATAGAAATAAACACTTTTCCATAAACAAGCTCTAAATCATGTTTGATGCACTCTGTAAGTTAATTTTATTTCAGTACTGTTTAATCAGGATGATAATAACACTGTGGACGGTTTTCAGCAAGTTGCAACATTGGAATACAGAAATAAACACTTTTCCAAAAACAAGCTCTAAATCATGTTGAAATACAGAAAAAACACTTTTCAAAAACAAGCTCCAAATCATGTTGAAATACAGAAATAAGCACTTTTCAAATACAAGCTCCAAATCATGTTGAAATACAGAAATAAACACTTTTCCATAAACAAGCTCTAAATCATGTTTGATGCTCTCTGTAAGTTAATTTTATTTCAGTACTGTTTAATCAGGATGATAGGAACACTGTGGACAGTTTTCAGCAAGTTGCAACATTGGAATACAGAAATAAACACTTTTCCAAAAACAAGCTCTAAATCATGTTGAAATACAGAAAAAACGCTTTTCAAAAACAAGCTCCAAATCATGTTGAAATACAGAAATAAGCACTTTTCAAAAACAAGCTCCCAATCATGTTGAAATACAGAAATAAGCACTTTTCAAATACAAGCTCCAAATCATGTTGAAATACAGAAATAAGCACTTTTCAAATACAAGCTCCAAATCATGTTGAAATACAGAAATAAACACTTTTCCATAAACAAGCTCTAAATCATGTTTGATGCACTCTGTTTGTTAATTTTATTTCAGTACTGTTTAATCAGGATGATAGTAACACTGTGGACGGTTTTCAGCAAGTTGCAACATTGGAATACAGAAATAAACACTTTTCCAAAAACAAGCTCTAAATCATGTTGAAATACAGAAAAAACACTTTTCAAAAACAAGCTCCAAATCATGTTGAAATACAGAAATAAGCACTTTTCAAATACAAGCTCCAAATCATGTTGAAATACAGAAATAAACACTTTTCCATAAACAAGCTCTAAATCATGTTTGATGCTCTCTGTAAGTTAATTTTATTTCAGTACTGTTTAATCAGGATGATAGTAACACTGTGGACGGTTTTCAACAAGTTGCAACATTGGAATACAGAAATAAACACTTTTCCAAAAACAAGCTCTAAATCATGTTGAAAAACAGAAATAAACACTTTTCCAAAAACAAGCTCTAAATCATGTTGAAATACAGAAAAAACACTTTTCAAAAACAAGCTACAAATCATGTTGAAATACAGAAATAAGCACTTTTCAAATACAAGCTCCAAATCATGTTGAAATACAGAAATAAACACTTTTCCATAAACAAGCTCTAAATCATGTTTGATGCACTCTGTAAGTTAATTTTATTTCAGTACTGTTTAATCAGGATGATAGTAACACTGTGGACGGTTTTCAGCAAGTTGCAACATTGGAATACAGAAATAAACACTTTTCCAAAAACAAGCTCTAAATCATGTTGAAAAACAGAAATAAACACTTTTCAAAAACAAGCTCCAAATCATGTTGAAATACAGAAATAAGCACTTTTCAAAAACAAGCTCCAAATCATGTTGAAATACAGAAATAAACACTTTTCCATAAACAAGCTCTAAATCATGTTTGATGCACTCTGTAAGTTAATTTTATTTCAGTACTGTTTAATCAGGATGATAGTAACACTGTGGACGGTTTTCAGCAAGTTGCAACATTGGAATACAGAAATAAACACTTTTCCAAAAACAAGCTCTAAATCATGTTGAAAAACAGAAATAAACACTTTTCAAAAACAAGCTCCAAATCATGTTGAAATACAGAAATAAGCACTTTTCAAGAACAAGCTCCAAATCATGTTGAAATACAGAAATAAACACTTTTCCATAAACAAGCTCTAAATCATGTTTGATGCACTCTGTTTGTTAATTTTATTTCAGTACTGTTTAATCAGGATGATAGTAACACTGTGGACGGTTTTCAGCAAGTTGCAACATTGGAATACAGAAATAAACACTTTTCCAAAAACAAGCTCTAAATCATGTTGAAATACAGAAAAAACACTTTTCAAAAACAAGCTCCAAATCATCTTGAAATACAGAAATAAGCACTTTTCAAATACAAGCTCCAAATCATGTTGAAATACAGAAATAAACACTTTTCCATAAACAAGCTCTAAATCATGTTTGATGCTCTCTGTAAGTTAATTTTATTTCAGTACTGTTTAATCAGGATGATAGGAACACTGTGGACAGTTTTCAGCAAGTTGCAACATTGAAATACAGAAATAAACACTTTTCCAAAAACAAGCTCTAAATCATGTTGAAATACAGAAAAAACACTTTTCGAAAACAAGCTCCAAATCATGTTGAAATACAGAAATAAGCACTTTTCAAATACAAGCTCCAAATCATGTTGAAATATAGAAATAAACACTTTTCCATAAACAAGCTCTAAATCATGTTTGATGCACTCTGTAAGTTAATTTTATTTCAGTACTGTTTAATCAGGATGATAATAACACTGTGGACGGTTTTCAGCAAGTTGCAACATTGGAATACAGAAATAAACACTTTTCCAAAAACAAGCTCTAAATCATGTTGAAATACAGAAAAAACACTTTTCAAAAACAAGCTCCAAATCATGTTGAAATACAGAAATAAGCACTTTTCAAATACAAGCTCCAAATCATGTTGAAATACAGAAATAAACACTTTTCCATAAACAAGCTCTAAATCATGTTTGATGCTCTCTGTAAGTTAATTTTATTTCAGTACTGTTTAATCAGGATGATAGGAACACTGTGGACAGTTTTCAGCAAGTTGCAACATTGGAATACAGAAATAAACACTTTTCCAAAAACAAGCTCTAAATCATGTTGAAATACAGAAAAAACGCTTTTCAAAAACAAGCTCCAAATCATGTTGAAATACAGAAATAAGCACTTTTCAAATACAAGCTCCAAATCATGTTGAAATACAGAAATAAACACTTTTCCATAAACAAGCTCTAAATCATGTTTGATGCTCTCTGTAAGTTAATTTTATTTCAGTACTGTTTAATCAGGATGATAGGAACACTGTGGACAGTTTTCAGCAAGTTGCAACATTGGAATACAGAAATAAACACTTTTCCAAAAACAAGCTCTAAATCATGTTGAAATACAGAAAAAACACTTTTCGAAAACAAGCTCCAAATCATGTTGAAATACAGAAATAAGCACTTTTCAAATACAAGCTCCAAATCATGTTGAAATACAGAAATAAACACTTTTCCATAAACAAGCTCTAAATTATGTTTGATGCACTCTGTAAGTAAATTTTATTTCAGTACTGTTTAATCAGGATGATAGTAACACTGTGGACGGTTTTCAGCAAGTTGCAACATTGGAATACAGAAATAAACACTTTTCCAAAAACAAGCTCTAAATCATGTTGAAAAACAGAAATAAACACTTTTCAAAAACAAGCTCCAAATCATGTTGAAATACAGAAATAAGCACTTTTCAAAAACAAGCTCCAAATCATGTTGAAATACAGAAATAAACACTTTTCCATAAACAAGCTCTAAATCATGTTTGATGCACTCTGTAAGTTAATTTTATTTCAGTACTGTTTAATCAGGATGATAGTAACACTGTGGACGGTTTTCAGCAAGTTGCAACATTGGAATACAGAAATAAACACTTTTCCAAAAACAAGCTCTAAATCATGTTGAAAAACAGAAATAAACACTTTTCAAAAACAAGCTCCAAATCATGTTGAAATACAGAAATAAGCACTTTTCAAATACAAGCTCCAAATCATGTTGAAATACAGAAATAAACACTTTTCCATAAACAAGCTCTAAATCATGTTTGATGCACTCTGTAAGTTAATTTTATTTCAGTACTGTTTAATCAGGATGATAGTAACACTGTGGACGGTTTTCAGCAAGTTGCAACATTGGAATACAGAAATAAACACTTTTCCAAAAACAAGCTCTAAATCATGTTGAAAAACAGAAATAAACACTTTTCAAAAACAAGCTCCAAATCATGTTGAAATACAGAAATAAGCACTTTTCAAGAACAAGCTCCAAATCATGTTGAAATACAGAAATAAACACTTTTCCATAAACAAGCTCTAAATCATGTTTGATGCACTCTGTAAGTTAATTTTATTTCAGTACTGTTTAATCAGGATGATAGTAACACTGTGGACGGTTTTCAGCAAGTTGCAACAATGGAATACAGAAATAAACACTTTTCCAAAAACAAACTCTAAATCTTGTTGAAATACAGAAAAAACACTTTTCAAAAACAAGCTCCAAATCATGTTGAAATTCAGAAATAAGCACTTTTCAAATACAAGCTCCAAATCATGTTGAAATACAGAAATAAACACTTTTCCATAAACAAGCTCTAAATCATGTTTGATGCACTCTGTAAGTTAATTTTATTTCAGTACTGTTTAATCAGGATGATAGGAACACTGTGGACAGTTTTCAGCAAGTTGCAACATTGAAATACAGAAATAAACACTTTTCCAAAAACAAGCTCTAAATCATGTTGAAATACAGAAAAAACACTTTTCGAAAACAAGCTCCAAATCATGTTGAAATACAGAAAAAACACTTTTCAAAAACAAGCTCCAAATCATGTTGAAATACAGAAATAAGCACTTTTCAAATACAAGCTCCAAATCATGTTGAAATACAGAAATAAACACTTTTCCATAAACAAGCTCTAAATCATGTTTGATGCACTCTGTAAGTTAATTTTATTTCAGTACTGTTTAATCAGGATGATAGTAACACTGTGGACGGTTTTCAGCAAGTTGCAACATTGGAATACAGAAATAAACACTTTTCCAAAAACAAGCTCTAAATCATGTTGAAAAACAGAAATAAACACTTTTCAAAAACAAGCTCCAAATCATGTTGAAATACAGAAATAAGCACTTTTCAAAAACAAGCTCCCAATCATGTTGAAATACAGAAATAAGCACTTTTCAAATACAAGCTCCAAATCATGTTGAAATACAGAAATAAACACTTTTCCAAAAACAAGCTCTAAATCATGTTGAAATACAGAAAAAACACTTTTCGAAAACAAGCTCCAAATCATGTTGAAATACAGAAAAAACACTTTTCAAAAACAAGCTCCAAATCATGTTGAAATACAGAAATAAGCACTTTTCAAATACAAGCTCCAAATCATGTTGAAATACAGAAATAAACACTTTTCCATAAACAAGCTCTAAATCATGTTTGATGCACTCTGTAAGTTAATTTTATTTCAGTACTGTTTAATCAGGATGATAGTAACACTGTGGACGGTTTTCAGCAAGTTGCAACATTGGAATACAGAAATAAACACTTTTCCAAAAACAAGCTCTAAATCATGTTGAAAAACAGAAATAAACACTTTTCAAAAACAAGCTCCAAATCATGTTGAAATACAGAAATAAGCACTTTTCAAATACAAGCTCCAAATCATGTTGAAATACAGAAATAAACACTTTTCCATAAACAAGCTCTAAATCATGTTTGATGCACTCTGTAAGTTAATTTTATTTCAGTACTGTTTAATTAGGATGATAGGAACACTGTGGACAGTTTTCAGCAAGTTGCAACATTGAAATACAGAAATAAACACTTTTCCAAAAACAAGCTCTAAATCATGTTGAAATACAGAAAAAACACTTTTCGAAAACAAGCTCCAAATCATGTTGAAATACAGAAAAAACACTTTTCAAAAACAAGCTCCAAATCATGTTGAAATACAGAAATAAGCACTTTTCAAATACAAGCTCCAAATCATGTTGAAATACAGAAATAAACACTTTTCCATAAACAAGCTCTAAATCATGTTTGATGCACTCTGTAAGTTAATTTTATTTCAGTACTGTTTAATCAGGATGATAGTAACACTGTGGACGGTTTTCAGCAAGTTGCAACATTGGAATACAGAAATAAACACTTTTCCAAAAACAAGCTCTAAATCATGTTGAAAAACAGAAATAAACACTTTTCAAAAACAAGCTCCAAATCATGTTGAAATACAGAAATAAGCACTTTTCAAAAACAAGCTCCCAATCATGTTGAAATACAGAAATAAGCACTTTTCAAATACAAGCTCCAAATCATGTTGAAATACAGAAATAAACACTTTTCCAAAAACAAGCTCTAAATCATGTTGAAATACAGAAAAAACACTTTTCGAAAACAAGCTCCAAATCATGTTGAAATACAGAAAAAACACTTTTCAAAAACAAGCTCCAAATCATGTTGAAATACAGAAATAAGCACTTTTCAAATACAAGCTCCAAATCATGTTGAAATACAGAAATAAACACTTTTCCATAAACAAGCTCTAAATCATGTTTGATGCACTCTGTAAGTTAATTTTATTTCAGTACTGTTTAATCAGGATGATAGTAACACTGTGGACGGTTTTCAGCAAGTTGCAACATTGGAATACAGAAATAAACACTTTTCCAAAAACAAGCTCTAAATCATGTTGAAAAACAGAAATAAACACTTTTCAAAAACAAGCTCCAAATCATGTTGAAATACAGAAATAAGCACTTTTCAAAAACAAGCTCCCAATCATGTTGAAATACAGAAATAAGCACTTTTCAAATACAAGCTCCAAATCATGTTGAAATACAGAAATAAGCACTTTTCAAATACAAGCTCCAAATCATGTTGAAATACAGAAATAAACACTTTTCCATAAACAAGCTCTAAATCATGTTTGATGCACTCTGTAAGTTAATTTTATTTCAGTACTGTTTAATCAGGATGAAAGTAACACTGTGGACGGTTTTCAGCAAGTTGCAACAATGGAATACAGAAATAAACACTTTTCCAAAAACAAGCTCTAAATCATGTTGAAATACAGAAAAAACACTTTTCAAAAACAAGCTCCAAATCATGTTGAAATACAGAAATAAGCACTTTTCAAATACAAGCTCCAAATCATGTTGAAATACAGAAATAAACACTTTTCCATAAACAAGCTCTAAATCATGTTTGATGCTCTCTGTAAGTTAATTTTATTTCAGTACTGTTTAATCAGGATGATAGGAACACTGTGGACAGTTTTCAGCAAGTTGCAACATTGGAATACAGAAATAAACACTTTTCCAAAAACAAGCTCTAAATCATGTTGAAATACAGAAAAAACACTTTTCAAAAACAAGCTCCAAATCATGTTGAAATACAGAAATAAGCACTTTTCAAAAACAAGCTCCCAATCATGTTGAAATACAGAAATAAGCACTTTTCAAATACAAGCTCCAAATCATGTTGAAATACAGAAATAAGCACTTTTCAAATACAAGCTCCAAATCATGTTGAAATACAGAAATAAACACTTTTCCATAAACAAGCTCTAAATCATGTTTGATGCACTCTGTTTGTTAATTTTATTTCAGTACTGTTTAATCAGGATGATAGTAACACTGTGGACGGTTTTCAGCAAGTTGCAACATTGGAATACAGAAATAAACACTTTTCCAAAAACAAGCTCTAAATCATGTTGAAATACAGAAAAAACACTTTTCAAAAACAAGCTCCAAATCATCTTGAAATACAGAAATAAGCACTTTTCAAATACAAGCTCCAAATCATGTTGAAATACAGAAATAAACACTTTTCCATAAACAAGCTCTAAATCATGTTTGATGCTCTCTGTAAGTTAATTTTATTTCAGTACTGTTTAATCAGGATGATAGGAACACTGTGGACAGTTTTCAGCAAGTTGCAACATTGAAATACAGAAATAAACACTTTTCCAAAAACAAGCTCTAAATCATGTTGAAATACAGAAAAAACACTTTTCGAAAACAAGCTCCAAATCATGTTGAAATACAGAAATAAGCACTTTTCAAATACAAGCTCCAAATCATGTTGAAATATAGAAATAAACACTTTTCCAAAAACAAGCTCTAAATCATGTTGAAATACAGAAAAAACACTTTTCAAAAACAAGCTCCAAATCATGTTGAAATACAGAAATAAGCACTTTTCAAGAACAAGCTCCAAATCATGTTGAAATACAGAAATAAACACTTTTCCATAAACAAGCTCTAAATCATGTTTGATGCACTCTGTAAGTTAATTTTATTTCAGTACTGTTTAATCAGGATGATAGTAACACTGTGGACGGTTTTCAGCAAGTTGCAACAATGGAATACAGAAATAAACACTTTTCCAAAAACAAACTCTAAATCTTGTTGAAATACAGAAAAAACACTTTTCAAAAACAAGCTCCAAATCATGTTGAAATTCAGAAATAAGCACTTTTCAAATACAAGCTCCAAATCATGTTGAAATACAGAAATAAACACTTTTCCATAAACAAGCTCTAAATCATGTTTGATGCACTCTGTAAGTTAATTTTATTTCAGTACTGTTTAATCAGGATGATAGGAACACTGTGGACAGTTTTCAGCAAGTTGCAACATTGAAATACAGAAATAAACACTTTTCCAAAAACAAGCTCTAAATCATGTTGAAATACAGAAAAAACACTTTTCGAAAACAAGCTCCAAATCATGTTGAAATACAGAAAAAACACTTTTCAAAAACAAGCTCCAAATCATGTTGAAATACAGAAATAAGCACTTTTCAAATACAAGCTCCAAATCATGTTGAAATACAGAAATAAACACTTTTCCATAAACAAGCTCTAAATCATGTTTGATGCACTCTGTAAGTTAATTTTATTTCAGTACTGTTTAATCAGGATGATAGTAACACTGTGGACGGTTTTCAGCAAGTTGCAACATTGGAATACAGAAATAAACACTTTTCCAAAAACAAGCTCTAAATCATGTTGAAAAACAGAAATAAACACTTTTCAAAAACAAGCTCCAAATCATGTTGAAATACAGAAATAAGCACTTTTCAAAAACAAGCTCCCAATCATGTTGAAATACAGAAATAAGCACTTTTCAAATACAAGCTCCAAATCATGTTGAAATACAGAAATAAACACTTTTCCAAAAACAAGCTCTAAATCATGTTGAAATACAGAAAAAACACTTTTCGAAAACAAGCTCCAAATCATGTTGAAATACAGAAAAAACACTTTTCAAAAACAAGCTCCAAATCATGTTGAAATACAGAAATAAGCACTTTTCAAATACAAGCTCCAAATCATGTTGAAATACAGAAATAAACACTTTTCCATAAACAAGCTCTAAATCATGTTTGATGCACTCTGTAAGTTAATTTTATTTCAGTACTGTTTAATCAGGATGATAGTAACACTGTGGACGGTTTTCAGCAAGTTGCAACATTGGAATACAGAAATAAACACTTTTCCAAAAACAAGCTCTAAATCATGTTGAAAAACAGAAATAAACACTTTTCAAAAACAAGCTCCAAATCATGTTGAAATACAGAAATAAGCACTTTTCAAAAACAAGCTCCCAATCATGTTGAAATACAGAAATAAGCACTTTTCAAATACAAGCTCCAAATCATGTTGAAATACAGAAATAAGCACTTTTCAAATACAAGCTCCAAATCATGTTGAAATACAGAAATAAACACTTTTCCATAAACAAGCTCTAAATCATGTTTGATGCACTCTGTAAGTTAATTTTATTTCAGTACTGTTTAATCAGGATGAAAGTAACACTGTGGACGGTTTTCAGCAAGTTGCAACAATGGAATACAGAAATAAACACTTTTCCAAAAACAAGCTCTAAATCATGTTGAAATACAGAAAAAACACTTTTCAAAAACAAGCTCCAAATCATGTTGAAATACAGAAATAAGCACTTTTCAAATACAAGCTCCAAATCATGTTGAAATACAGAAATAAACACTTTTCCATAAACAAGCTCTAAATCATGTTTGATGCTCTCTGTAAGTTAATTTTATTTCAGTACTGTTTAATCAGGATGATAGGAACACTGTGGACAGTTTTCAGCAAGTTGCAACATTGGAATACAGAAATAAACACTTTTCCAAAAACAAGCTCTAAATCATGTTGAAATACAGAAAAAACACTTTTCAAAAACAAGCTCCAAATCATGTTGAAATACAGAAATAAGCATATTTCAAAAACAAGCTCCCAATCATGTTGAAATACAGAAATAAGCACTTTTCAAATACAAGCTCCAAATCATGTTGAAATACAGAAATAAGCACTTTTCAAATACAAGCTCCAAATCATGTTGAAATACAGAAATAAACACTTTTCCATAAACAAGCTCTAAATCATGTTTGATGCACTCTGTTTGTTAATTTTATTTCAGTACTGTTTAATCAGGATGATAGTAACACTGTGGACGGTTTTCAGCAAGTTGCAACATTGGAATACAGAAATAAACACTTTTCCAAAAACAAGCTCTAAATCATGTTGAAATACAGAAAAAACACTTTTCAAAAACAAGCTCCAAATCATCTTGAAATACAGAAATAAGCACTTTTCAAATACAAGCTCCAAATCATGTTGAAATACAGAAATAAACACTTTTCCATAAACAAGCTCTAAATCATGTTTGATGCTCTCTGTAAGTTAATTTTATTTCAGTACTGTTTAATCAGGATGATAGGAACACTGTGGACAGTTTTCAGCAAGTTGCAACATTGAAATACAGAAATAAACACTTTTCCAAAAACAAGCTCTAAATCATGTTGAAATACAGAAAAAACACTTTTCGAAAACAAGCTCCAAATCATGTTGAAATACAGAAATAAGCACTTTTCAAATACAAGCTCCAAATCATGTTGAAATATAGAAATAAACACTTTTCCAAAAACAAGCTCTAAATCATGTTGAAATACAGAAAAAACACTTTTCAAAAACAAGCTCCAAATCATGTTGAAATACAGAAATAAGCACTTTTCAAAAACAAGCTCCCAATCATGTTGAAATACAGAAATAAGCACTTTTCAAATACAAGCTCCAAATCATGTTGAAATACAGAAATAAGCACTTTTCAAATACAAGCTCCAAATCATGTTGAAATACAGAAATAACCACTTTTCCATAAACAAGCTCTAAATCATGTTTGATGCACTCTGTTTGTTAATTTTTTTTCAGTACTGTTTAATCAGGATGATAGTAACACTGTGGACGGTTTTCAGCAAGTTGCAACATTGGAATACAGAAATAAACACTTTTCCAAAAACAAGCTCTAAATCATGTTGAAATACAGAAAAAACACTTTTCAAAAACAAGCTCCAAATCATCTTGAAATACAGAAATAAGCACTTTTCAAATACAAGCTCCAAATCATGTTGAAATACAGAAATAAACACTTTTCCATAAACAAGCTCTAAATCATGTTTGATGCTCTCTGTAAGTTAATTTTATTTCAGTACTGTTTAATCAGGATGATAGTAACACTGTGGACAGTTTTCAGCAAGTTGCAACATTGAAATACAGAAATAAACACTTTTCCAAAAACAAGCTCTAAATCATGTTGAAATACAGAAAAAACACTTTTCGAAAACAAGCTCCAAATCATGTTGAAATACAGAAATAAGCACTTTTCAAAAACAAGCTCCCAATCATGTTGAAATACAGAAATAAGCACTTTTCAAATACAAGCTCCAAATCATGTTGAAATACAGAAATAAGCACTTTTCAAATACAAGCTCCAAATCATGTTGAAATACAGAAATAAACACTTTTCCATAAACAAGCTCTAAATCATGTTTGATGCACTCTGTAAGTTAATTTTATTTCAGTACTGTTTAATCAGGATGATAATAACACTGTGGACGGTTTTCAGCAAGTTGCAACATTGGAATACAGAAATAAACACTTTTCCAAAAACAAGCTCTAAATCATGTTGAAATACAGAAAAAACACTTTTCAAAAACAAGCTCCAAATCATGTTGAAATACAGAAATAAGCACTTTTCAAATACAAGCTCCAAATCATGTTGAAATACAGAAATAAACACTTTTCCATAAACAAGCTCTAAATCATGTTTGATGCTCTCTGTAAGTTAATTTTATTTCAGTACTGTTTAATCAGGATGATAGGAACACTGTGGACAGTTTTCAGCAAGTTGCAACATTGGAATACAGAAATAAACACTTTTCCAAAAACAAGCTCTAAATCATGTTGAAATACAGAAAAAACACTTTTCAAAAACAAGCTCCAAATCATGTTGAAATACAGAAATAAGCACTTTTCAAATACAAGCTCCAAATCATGTTGAAATACAGAAATAAACACTTTTCCATAAACAAGCTCTAAATCATGTTTGATGCTCTCTGTAAGTTAATTTTATTTCAGTACTGTTTAATCAGGATGATAGGAACACTGTGGACAGTTTTCAGCAAGTTGCAACATTGAAATACAGAAATAAACACTTTTCCAAAAACAAGCTCTAAATCATGTTGAAATACAGAAAAAACACTTTTCGAAAACAAGCTCCAAATCATGTTGAAATACAGAAATAAGCACTTTTCAAAAACAAGCTCCAAATCATGTTGAAATACAGAAATAAACACTTTTCAAAAACAAGCTCCAAATCATGTTGAAATACAGAAATAAACACTTTTCCATAAACAAGCTCTAAATCATGTTTGATGCACTCTGTAAGTTAATTTTATTTCAGTACTGTTTAATCAGGATGATAGTAACACTGTGGACGGTTTTCAGCAAGTTGCAACATTGGAATACAGAAATAAACACTTTTCCAAAAACAAGCTCTAAATCATGTTGAAAAACAGAAATAAACACTTTTCAAAAACAAGCTCCAAATCATGTTGAAATACAGAAATAAGCACTTTTCAAAAACAAGCTCCAAATCATGTTGAAATACAGAAATAAACACTTTTCCATAAACAAGCTCTAAATCATGTTTGATGCACTCTGTAAGTTAATTTTATTTCAGTACTGTTTAATCAGGATGATAGTAACACTGTGGACGGTTTTCAGCAAGTTGCAACATTGGAATACAGAAATAAACACTTTTCCAAAAACAAGCTCTAAATCATGTTGAAAAACAGAAATAAACACTTTTCAAAAACAAGCTCCAAATCATGTTGAAATACAGAAATAAGCACTTTTCAAATACAAGCTCCAAATCATGTTGAAATACAGAAATAAACACTTTTCCATAAACAAGCTCTAAATCATGTTTGATGCACTCTGTAAGTTAATTTTATTTCAGTACTGTTTAATCAGGATGATAGTAACACTGTGGACGGTTTTCAGCAAGTTGCAACATTGGAATACAGAAATAAACACTTTTCCAAAAACAAGCTCTAAATCATGTTGAAAAACAGAAATAAACACTTTTCAAAAACAAGCTCCAAATCATGTTGAAATACAGAAATAAGCACTTTTCAAGAACAAGCTCCAAATCATGTTGAAATACAGAAATAAACACTTTTCCATAAACAAGCTCTAAATCATGTTTGATGCACTCTGTAAGTTAATTTTATTTCAGTACTGTTTAATCAGGATGATAGTAACACTGTGGACGGTTTTCAGCAAGTTGCAACAATGGAATACAGAAATAAACACTTTTCCAAAAACAAACTCTAAATCTTGTTGAAATACAGAAAAAACACTTTTCAAAAACAAGCTCCAAATCATGTTGAAATTCAGAAATAAGCACTTTTCAAATACAAGCTCCAAATCATGTTGAAATACAGAAATAAACACTTTTCCATATACAAGCTCTAAATCATGTTTGATGCACTCTGTAAGTTAATTTTATTTCAGTACTGTTTAATCAGGATGATAGGAACACTGTGGACAGTTTTCAGCAAGTTGCAACATTGAAATACAGAAATAAACACTTTTCCAAAAACAAGCTCTAAATCATGTTGAAATACAGAAAAAACACTTTTCGAAAACAAGCTCCAAATCATGTTGAAATACAGAAAAAACACTTTTCAAAAACAAGCTCCAAATCATGTTGAAATACAGAAATAAGCACTTTTCAAATACAAGCTCCAAATCATGTTGAAATACAGAAATAAACACTTTTCCATAAACAAGCTCTAAATCATGTTTGATGCACTCTGTAAGTTAATTTTATTTCAGTACTGTTTAATCAGGATGATAGTAACACTGTGGACGGTTTTCAGCAAGTTGCAACATTGGAATACAGAAATAAACACTTTTCCAAAAACAAGCTCTAAATCATGTTGAAAAACAGAAATAAACACTTTTCAAAAACAAGCTCCAAATCATGTTGAAATACAGAAATAAGCACTTTTCAAAAACAAGCTCCCAATCATGTTGAAATACAGAAATAAGCACTTTTCAAATACAAGCTCCAAATCATGTTGAAATACAGAAATAAGCACTTTTCAAATACAAGCTCCAAATCATGTTGAAATACAGAAATAAACACTTTTCCATAAACAAGCTCTAAATCATGTTTGATGCACTCTGTTTGTTAATTTTATTTCAGTACTGTTTAATCAGGATGATAGTAACACTGTGGACGGCTTTCAGCAAGTTGCAACATTGGAATACAGAAATAAACACTTTTCCAAAAACAAGCTCTAAATCATGTTGAAATACAGAAAAAACACTTTTCAAAAACAAGCTCCAAATCATGTTGAAATACAGAAATAAGCACTTTTCAAATACAAGCTCCAAATCATGTTGAAATACAGAAATAAACACTTTTCCATAAACAAGCTCTAAATCATGTTTGATGCTCTCTGTAAGTTAATTTTATTTCAGTACTGTTTAATCAGGATGATAGGAACACTGTGGACAGTTTTCAGCAAGTTGCAACATTGAAATACAGAAATAAACACTTTTCCAAAAACAAGCTCTAAATCATGTTGAAATACAGAAAAAACACTTTTCAAAAACAAGCTCCAAATCATGTTGAAATACAGAAATAAGCACTTTTCAAATACAAGCTTCAAATCATGTTGAAATACAGAAATAAACACTTTTCCATAAACAAGCTCTAAATCATGTTTGATGCACTCTGTAAGTTTATTTTATTTCAGTACTGTTTAATCAGGATGATAGGAACACTGTGGACAGTTTTCAGCAAGTTGCAACATTGAAATACAGAAATAAACACTTTTCCAAAAACAAGCTCTAAATCATGTTGAAATACAGAAAAAACACTTTTCAAAAACAAGCTCCAAATCATGTTGAAATACAGAAATAAGCACTTTTCAAATACAAGCTCCAAATCATGTTGAAATACAGAAATAAACACTTTTCCATAAACAAGCTCTAAATCATGTTTGATGCTCTCTGTAAGTTAATTTTATTTCAGTACTGTTTAATCAGGATGATAGGAACACTGTGGACAGTTTTCAGCAAGTTGCAACATTGAAATACAGAAATAAACACTTTTCCAAAAACAAGCTCTAAATCATGTTGAAATACAGAAAAAACACTTTTCGAAAACAAGCTCCAAATCATGTTGAAATACAGAAATAAGCACTTTTCAAAAACAAGCTCCAAATCATGTTGAAATACAGAAATAAACACTTTTCCATAAACAAGCTCTAAATCATGTTTGATGCACTCTGTAAGTTAATTTTATTTCAGTACTGTTTAATCAGGATGATAGTAACACTGTGGACGGTTTTCAACAAGTTGCAACATTGGAATACAGAAATAAACACTTTTCCAAAAACAAGCTCTAAATCATGTTGAAATACAGAAAAAACACTTTTCAAAAACAAGCTCCAAATCATGTTGAAATACAGAAATAAGCACTTTTCAAATACAAGCTCCAAATCATGTTGAAATACAGAAATAAACACTTTTCCATAAACAAGCTCTAAATCATGTTTGATGCACTCTGTAAGTTAATTTTATTTCAGTACTGTTTAATCAGGATGATAGTAACACTGTGGACGGTTTTCAGCAAGTTGCAACATTGGAATACAGAAATAAACACTTTTCCAAAAACAAGCTCTAAATCTTGTTGAAATACAGAAAAAACACTTTTCAAAAACAAGCTCCAAATCATGTTGAAATACAGAAATAAACACTTTTCCATAAACAAGCTCTAAATCATGTTTGATGCTCTCTGTAAGTTAATTTTATTTCAGTACTGTTTAATCATGATGATAGGAACACTGTGGACAGTTTTCAGCAAGTTGCAACATTGAAATACAGAAATAAACACTTTTCCAAAAACAAGCTCTAAATCATGTTGAAATACAGAAAAAACACTTTTCGAAAACAAGCTCCAAATCATGTTGAAATACAGAAATAAGCACTTTTCAAATACAAGCTCCAAATCATGTTGAAATACAGAAATAAACACTTTTCCATAAACAAGCTCTAAATCATGTTTGATGCACTCTGTAAGTTAATTTTATTTCAGTACTGTTTAATCAGGATGATAGTAACACTGTGGACGGTTTTCAGCAAGTTGCAACATTGGAATACAGAAATAAACACTTTTCCAAAAACAAGCTCTAAATCATGTTGAAAAACAGAAATAAACACTTTTCAAAAACAAGCTCCAAATCATGTTGAAATACAGAAATAAGCACTTTTCAAAAACAAGCTCCAAATCATGTTGAAATACAGAAATAAACACTTTTCCATAAACAAGCTCTAAATCATGTTTGATGCACTCTGTAAGTTAATTTTATTTCAGTACTGTTTAATCAGGATGATAGTAACACTGTGGACGGTTTTCAGCAAGTTGCAACAATGGAATACAGAAATAAACACTTTTCCAAAAACAAGCTCTAAATCTTGTTGAAATACAGAAAAAACACTTTTCAAAAACAAGCTCCAAATCATGTTGAAATTCAGAAATAAGCACTTTTCAAATACAAGCTCCAAATCATGTTGAAATACAGAAATAAACACTTTTCCATAAACAAGCTCTAAATCATGTTTGATGCACTCTGTAAGTTAATTTTATTTCAGTACTGTTTAATCAGGATGATAGGAACACTGTGGGCAGTTTTCAGCAAGTTGCAACATTGAAATACAGAAATAAACACTTTTCCAAAAACAAGCTCTAAATCATGTTGAAATACAGAAAAAACACTTTTTAAAAACAAGCTCCAAATCATGTTGAAATACAGAAATAAGCACTTTTCAAAAACAAGCTCCAAATCATGTTGAAATACAGAAATAAACACTTTTCCATAAACAAGCTCTAAATCATGTTTGATGCACTCTGTAAGTTAATTTTATTTCAGTACTGTTTAATCAGGATGATAGTAACACTGTGGACGGTTTTCAGCAAGTTGCAACATTGGAATACAGAAATAAACACTTTTCCAAAAACAAGCTTTGAATCATGTTGAAATACAGAAAAAACACTTTTCAAAAACAAGCTCCAAATCATGTTGAAATACAGAAATAAGCACTTTTCAAAAACAAGCTCCAAATCATGTTGAAATACAGAAATAAACACTTTTCCATAAACAAGCTCTAAATCATGTTTGATGCACTCTGTAAGTTTATTTTATTTCAGTACTGTTTAATCAGGATGATAGTAACACTGTGGACAGTTTTCAGCAAGTTGCAACATTGGAATACAGAAATAAACACTTTTCCAAAAACAAGCTCTAAATCATGTTGAAATACAGAAAAAACACTTTTCAAAAACAAGCTCCAAATCATGTTGAAATACAGAAATAAGCACTTTTCAAAAACAAGCTCCAAATCATGTTGAAATACAGAAATAAACACTTTTCCATAAACAAGCTCTAAATCATGTTTGATGCTCTCTGTAAGTTAATTTTATTTCAGTACTGTTTAATCAGGATGATAGGAACACTGTGGACAGTTTTCAGCAAGTTTCAACATTGAAATACAGAAATAAACACTTTTCCAAAAACAAGCTCTAAATCATGTTGAAATACAGAAAAAACACTTTTCAAAAACAAGCTCCAAATCATGTTGAAATACAGAAATAAGCACTTTTCAAATACAAGCTCCAAATCATGTTGAAATACAGAAATAAACACTTTTCCATAAACAAGCTCTAAATCATGTTTGATGCACTCTGTAAGTTAATTTTATTTCAGTACTGTTTAATCAGGATGATAGTAACACTGTGGACGGTTTTCAGCAAGTTGCAACATTGGAATACAGAAAAAACACTTTTCCAAAAACAAGCTCTAAATCATGTTGAAAAACAGAAATAAGCACTTTTCAAAAACAAGCTCCAAATCATGTTGAAATACAGAAATAAACACTTTTCCATAAACAAGCTCTAAATCATGTTTGATGCACTCTGTAAGTTAATTTTATTTCAGTACTGTTTAATCAGGATGATAGGAACACTGTGGACAGTTTTCAGCAAGTTGCAACATTGAAATACAGAAATAAACACTTTTCCAAAAACAAGCTCTAAATCATGTTGAAATACAGAAAAAACACTTTTCGAAAACAAGCTCCAAATCATGTTGAAATACAGAAATAAGCACTTTTCAAAAACAAGCTCCAAATCATGTTGAAATACAGAATTAAACACTTTTCCATAAACAAGCTCTAAATCATGTTTGATGCTCTCTGTAAGTTAATTTTATTTCAGTACTGTTTAATCAGGATGATAGGAACACTGTGGACAGTTTTCAGCAAGTTGCAACATTGAAATACAGAAATAAACACTTTTCCAAAAACAAGCTCTAAATCTTGTTGAAATACAGAAAAAACACTTTTCAAAAACAAGCTCCAAATCATGTTGAAATACAGAAATAAGCACTTTTCAAATACAAGCTCCAAATCATGTTGAAATACAGAAATAAACACTTTTCCATAAACAAGCTTTAAATCATGTTTGATGCACTCTGTAAGTTAATTTTATTTCAGTACTGTTTAATCAGGATGATAGGAACACTGTGGACAGTTTTCAGCAAGTTGCAACATTGAAATACAGAAATAAACACTTTTCCAAAAACAAGCTCTAAATCATGTTGAAATACAGAAAAAACACTTTTCGAAAACAAGCTCCAAATCATGTTGAAATACAGAAATAAGCACTTTTCAAATACAAGCTCCAAATCATGTTGAAATACAGAAATAAACACTTTTCCATAAACAAGCTCTAAATCATGTTTGATGCACTCTGTAAGTTAATTTTATTTCAGTACTGTTTAATCAGGATGATAGTAACACTGTGGACGGTTTTCAGCAAGTTGCAACATTGGAATACAGAAATAAACACTTTTCCAAAAACAAGCTTTGAATCATGTTGAAATACAGAAAAAACACTTTTCAAAAACAAGCTCCAAATCATGTTGAAATACAGAAATAAGCACTTTTCAAAAACAAGCTCCAAATCATGTTGAAATACAGAAATAAACACTTTTCCATAAACAAGCTCTAAATCATGTTTGATGCTCTCTGTAAGTTAATTTTATTTCAGTACTGTTTAATCAGGATGATAGGAACACTGTGGACAGTTTTCAGCAAGTTTCAACATTGAAATACAGAAATAAACACTTTTCCAAAAACAAGCTCTAAATCATGTTGAAATACAGAAAAAACACTTTTCAAAAACAAGCTCCAAATCATGTTGAAATACAGAAATAAGCACTTTTCAAATACAAGCTCCAAATCATGTTGAAATACAGAAATAAACACTTTTCCATAAACAAGCTCTAAATCATGTTTGATGCACTCTGTAAGTTAATTTTATTTCAGTACTGTTTAATCAGGATGATAGTAACACTGTGGACGGTTTTCAGCAAGTTGCAACATTGGAATACAGAAAAAACACTTTTCCAAAAACAAGCTCTAAATCATGTTGAAAAACAGAAATAAGCACTTTTCAAAAACAAGCTCCAAATCATGTTGAAATACAGAAATAAACACTTTTCCATAAACATGCTCTAAATCATGTTTGATGCACTCTGTAAGTTAATTTTATTTCAGTACTGTTTAATCAGGATGATAGGAACACTGTGGACAGTTTTCAGCAAGTTGCAACATTGAAATACAGAAATAAACACTTTTCCAAAAACAAGCTCTAAATCATGTTGAAATACAGAAAAAACACTTTTCGAAAACAAGCTCCAAATCATGTTGAAATACAGAAATAAGCACTTTTCAAAAACAAGCTCCAAATCATGTTGAAATACAGAATTAAACACTTTTCCATAAACAAGCTCTAAATCATGTTTGATGCTCTCTGTAAGTTAATTTTATTTCAGTACTGTTTAATCAGGATGATAGGAACACTGTGGACAGTTTTCAGCAAGTTGCAACATTGAAATACAGAAATAAACACTTTTCCAAAAACAAGCTCTAAATCTTGTTGAAATACAGAAAAAACACTTTTCAAAAACAAGCTCCAAATCATGTTGAAATACAGAAATAAGCACTTTTCAAATACAAGCTCCAAATCATGTTGAAATACAGAAATAAACACTTTTCCATAAACAAGCTTTAAATCATGTTTGATGCACTCTGTAAGTTAATTTTATTTCAGTACTGTTTAATCAGGATGATAGGAACACTGTGGACAGTTTTCAGCAAGTTGCAACATTGAAATACAGAAATAAACACTTTTCCAAAAACAAGCTCTAAATCATGTTGAAATACAGAAAAAACACTTTTCGAAAACAAGCTCCAAATCATGTTGAAATACAGAAATAAGCACTTTTCAAATACAAGCTCCAAATCATGTTGAAATACAGAAATAAACACTTTTCCATAAACAAGCTCTAAATCATGTTTGATGCACTCTGTAAGTTAATTTTATTTCAGTACTGTTTAATCAGGATGATAGTAACACTGTGGACGGTTTTCAGCAAGTTGCAACATTGGAATACAGAAATAAACACTTTTCCAAAAACAAGCTTTGAATCATGTTGAAATACAGAAAAAACACTTTTCCAAAAACAAGCTCTAAATCATGTTGAAATACAGAAAAAACACTTTTCGAAAACAAGCTCCAAATCATGTTGAAATACAGAAATAAGCACTTTTCAAATACAAGCTCCAAATCATGTTGAAATACAGAAATAAACACTTTTCCATAAACAAGCTCTAAATCATGTTTGATGCACTCTGTAAGTTAATTTTATTTCAGTACTGTTTAATCAGGATGATAGTAACACTGTGGACGGTTTTCAGCAAGTTGCAACATTGGAATACAGAAATAAACACTTTTCCAAAAACAAGCTTTAAATCATGTTGAAATACAGAAAAAACACTTTTCAAAAACAAGCTCCAAATCATGTTGAAATACAGAAATAAGCACTTTTCAAAAACAAGCTCCAAATCATGTTGAAATACAGAAATAAACACTTTTCCATAAACAAGCTCTAAATCATGTTTGATGCACTCTGTAAGTTTATTTTATTTCAGTACTGTTTAATCAGGAGGATAGTAACACTGTGGACAGTTTTCAGCAAGTTGCAACATTGGAATACAGAAATAAACACTTTTCCAAAAACAAGCTCTAAATCATGTTGAAATACAGAAAAAACACTTTTCAAAAACAAGCTCCAAATCATGTTGAAATACAGAAATAAGCACTTTTCAAATACAAGCTCCAAATCATGTTGAAATACAGAAATAAACACTTTTCCATAAACAAGCTCTAAATCATGTTTGATGCACTCTGTAAGTTAATTTTATTTCAGTACTGTTTAATCAGGATGATAGTAACACTGTGGACGGTTTTCAGCAAGTTGCAACATTGGAATACAGAAATAAACACTTTTCCAAAAACAAGCTCTAAATCATGTTGAAATACAGAAAAAACACTTTTCAAAAACAAGCTCCAAATCATGTTGAAATACAGAAAGAAGCACTTTTCAAAAACAAGCTCCAAATCATGTTGAAATACAGAAATAAACACTTTTCCATAAACAAGCTCTAAATCATGTTTGATGCACTCTGTAAGTTAATTTTATTTCAGTACTGTTTAATCAGGATGATAGTAACACTGTGGACGGTTTTCAGCAAGTTGCAACATTGGAATACAGAAATAAACACTTTTCCAAAAACAAGCTCTAAATCATGTTGAAATACAGAAAAAACACTTTTCAAAAACAAGCTCCAAATCATGTTGAAATACAGAAAGAAGCACTTTTCAAAAACAAGCTCCAAATCATGTTGAAATACAGAAATAAACACTTTTCCATAAACAAGCTCTAAATCATGTTTGATGCACTCTGTAAGTTTATTTTATTTCAGTACTGTTTAATCAGGAGGATAGTAACACTGTGGACAGTTTTCAGCAAGTTGCAACATTGGAATACAGAAATAAACACTTTTCCAAAAACAAGCTCTAAATCATGTTGAAATACAGAAAAAACACTTTTCAAAAACAAGCTCCAAATCATGTTGAAATACAGAAATAAACACTTTTCCATAAACAAGCTCTAAATCATGTTTGATGCACTCTGTAAGTTTATTTTATTTCAGTACTGTTTAATCAGGATGATAGTAACACTGTGGACGGTTTTCAGCAAGTTGCAACATTGGAATACAGAAATAAACACTTTTCCAAAAACAAGCTCTAAATCATGTTGAAATACAGAAAAAACACTTTTCAAAAACAAGCTCCAAATCATGTTGAAATACAGAAAGAAGCACTTTTCAAAAACAAGCTCCAAATCATGTTGAAATACAGAAATAAACACTTTTCCATAAACAAGCTCTAAATCATGTTTGATGCTCTCTGTAAGTTAATTTTATTTCAGTACTGTTTAATCAGGATGATAGGAACACTGTGGACAGTTTTCAGCAAGTTGCAACATTGAAATACAGAAATAAACACTTTTCCAAAAACAAGCTCTAAATCATGTTGAAATACAGAAAAAACACTTTTCAAAAACAAGCTCCAAATCATGTTGAAATACAGAAATAAGCACTTTTCAAATACAAGCTCCAAATCATGTTGAAATACAGAAATAAACACTTTTCCATAAACAAGCTCTAAATCATGTTTGATGCACTCTGTAAGTTTATTTTATTTCAGTACTGTTTAATCAGGATGATAGGAACACTGTGGACAGTTTTCAGCAAGTTGCAACATTGAAATACAGAAATAAACACTTTTCCAAAAACAAGCTCTAAATCATGTTGAAATACAGAAAAAACACTTTTCGAAAACAAGCTCCAAATCATGTTGAAATACAGAAATAAGCACTTTTCAAAAACAAGCTCCAAATCATGTTGAAATACAGAATTAAACACTTTTCCATAAACAAGCTCTAAATCATGTTTGATGCTCTCTGTAAGTTAATTTTATTTCAGTACTGTTTAATCAGGATGATAGTAACACTGTGGACGGTTTTCAGCAAGTTGCAACATTGGAATACAGAAATAAACACTTTTCCAAAAACAAGCTCTAAATCATGTTGAAATACAGAAAAAACACTTTTCAAAAACAAGCTCCAAATCATGTTGAAATACAGAAATAAGCACTTTTCAAAAACAAGCTCCAAATCATGTTGAAATACAGAAATAAACACTTTTCCATAAACAAGCTCTAAATCATGTTTGATGCTCTCTGTAAGTTAATTTTATTTCAGTACTGTTTAATCAGGATGATAGGAACACTGTGGACAGTTTTCAGCAAGTTGCAACATTGGAATACAGAAATAAACACTTTTCCAAAAACAAGCTCTAAATCATGTTGAAATACAGAAAAAACACTTTTCGAAAACAAGCTCCAAATCATGTTGAAATACAGAAATAAGCACTTTTCAAAAACAAGCTCCAAATCATGTTGAAATACAGAATTAAACACTTTTCCATAAACAAGCTCTAAATCATGTTTGATGCTCTCTGTAAGTTAATTTTATTTCAGTACTGTTTAATCAGGATGATAGTAACACTGTGGACGGTTTTCAGCAAGTTGCAACATTGGAATACAGAAATAAACACTTTTCCAAAAACAAGCTCTAAATCATGTTGAAATACAGAAAAAACACTTTTCAAAAACAAGCTCCAAATCATGTTGAAATACAGAAATAAGCACTTTTCAAAAACAAGCTCCAAATCATGTTGAAATACAGAAATAAACACTTTTCCATAAACAAGCTCTAAATCATGTTTGATGCTCTCTGTAAGTTAATTTTATTTCAGTACTGTTTAATCAGGATGATAGGAACACTGTGGACAGTTTTCAGCAAGTTGCAACATTGAAATACAGAAATAAACACTTTTCCAAAAACAAGCTCTAAATCTTGTTGAAATACAGAAAAAACACTTTTCAAAAACAAGCTCCAAATCATGTTGAAATACAGAAATAAGCACTTTTCAAATACAAGCTCCAAATCATGTTGAAATACAGAAATAAACACTTTTCCATAAACAAGCTCTAAATCATGTTTGATGCACTCTGTAAGTTTATTTTATTTCAGTACTGTTTAATCAGGATGATAGGAACACTGTGGACAGTTTTCAGCAAGTTGCAACATTGAAATACAGAAATAAACACTTTTCCAAAAACAAGCTCTAAATCATGTTGAAATACAGAAATAAGCACTTTTCAAAAACAAGCTCCAAATCATGTTGAAATACAGAAATAAGCACTTTTCAAATACAAGCTCCAAATCATGTTGAAATACAGAAATAAACACTTTTCCATAAACAAGCTCTAAATCATGTTTGATGCACTCTGTAAGTTTATTTTATTTCAGTACTGTTTAATCAGGATGATAGGAACACTGTGGACAGTTTTCAGCAAGTTGCAACATTGAAATACAGAAATAAACACTTTTCCAAAAACAAGCTCTAAATCATGTTGAAATACAGAAAAAACACTTTTCGAAAACAAGCTCCAAATCATGTTGAAATACAGAAATAAGCACTTTTCAAAAACAAGCTCCAAATCATGTTGAAATACAGAATTAAACACTTTTCCATAAACAAGCTCTAAATCATGTTTGATGCTCTCTGTAAGTTAATTTTATTTCAGTACTGTTTAATCAGGATGATAGTAACACTGTGGACGGTTTTCAGCAAGTTGCAACATTGGAATACAGAAATAAACACTTTTCCAAAAACAAGCTCTAAATCATGTTGAAATACAGAAAAAACACTTTTCAAAAACAAGCTCCAAATCATGTTGAAATACAGAAATAAGCACTTTTCAAAAACAAGCTCCAAATCATGTTGAAATACAGAAATAAACACTTTTCCATAAACAAGCTCTAAATCATGTTTGATGCTCTCTGTAAGTTAATTTTATTTCAGTACTGTTTAATCAGGATGATAGGAACACTGTGGACAGTTTTCAGCAAGTTGCAACATTGGAATACAGAAATAAACACTTTTCCAAAAACAAGCTCTAAATCATGTTGAAATACAGAAAAAACACTTTTCGAAAACAAGCTCCAAATCATGTTGAAATACAGAAATAAGCACTTTTCAAAAACAAGCTCCAAATCATGTTGAAATACAGAATTAAACACTTTTCCATAAACAAGCTCTAAATCATGTTTGATGCTCTCTGTAAGTTAATTTTATTTCAGTACTGTTTAATCAGGATGATAGTAACACTGTGGACGGTTTTCAGCAAGTTGCAACATTGGAATACAGAAATAAACACTTTTCCAAAAACAAGCTCTAAATCATGTTGAAATACAGAAAAAACACTTTTCAAAAACAAGCTCCAAATCATGTTGAAATACAGAAATAAGCACTTTTCAAAAACAAGCTCCAAATCATGTTGAAATACAGAAATAAACACTTTTCCATAAACAAGCTCTAAATCATGTTTGATGCTCTCTGTAAGTTAATTTTATTTCAGTACTGTTTAATCAGGATGATAGGAACACTGTGGACAGTTTTCAGCAAGTTGCAACATTGAAATACAGAAATAAACACTTTTCCAAAAACAAGCTCTAAATCTTGTTGAAATACAGAAAAAACACTTTTCAAAAACAAGCTCCAAATCATGTTGAAATACAGAAATAAGCACTTTTCAAATACAAGCTCCAAATCATGTTGAAATACAGAAATAAACACTTTTCCATAAACAAGCTCTAAATCATGTTTGATGCACTCTGTAAGTTTATTTTATTTCAGTACTGTTTAATCAGGATGATAGGAACACTGTGGACAGTTTTCAGCAAGTTGCAACATTGAAATACAGAAATAAACACTTTTCCAAAAACAAGCTCTAAATCATGTTGAAATACAGAAATAAGCACTTTTCAAAAACAAGCTCCAAATCATGTTGAAATACAGAAATAAGCACTTTTCAAATACAAGCTCCAAATCATGTTGAAATACAGAAATAAACACTTTTCCATAAACAAGCTCTAAATCATGTTTGATGCACTCTGTAAGTTTATTTTATTTCAGTACTGTTTAATCAGGATGATAGGAACACTGTGGACAGTTTTCAGCAAGTTGCAACATTGAAATACAGAAATAAACACTTTTCCAAAAACAAGCTCTAAATCATGTTGAAATACAGAAAAACACTTTTCGAAAACAAGCTCCAAATCATGTTGAAATACAGAAATAAGCACTTTTCAAAAACAAGCTCCAAATCATGTTGAAATACAGAATTAAACACTTTTCCATAAACAAGCACTAAATCATGTTTGATGCTCTCTGTAAGTTAATTTTATTTCAGTACTGTTTAATCAGGATGATAGGAACACTGTGGACAGTTTTCAGCAAGTTGCAACATTGGAATACAGAAATAAACACTTTTCCAAAAACAAGCTCTAAATCATGTTGAAATACAGAAAAAACACTTTTCAAAAACAAGCTCCAAATCATGTTGAAATACAGAAATAAGCACTTTTCAAATACAAGCTCCAAATCATGTTGAAATACAGAAATAAACACTTTTCCATAAACAAGCTCTAAATCATGTTTGATGCACTCTGTAAGTTAATTTTATTTCAGTACTGTTTAATCAGGATGATAGTAACACTGTGGACGGTTTTCAGCAAGTTGCAACATTGGAATACAGAAATAAACACTTTTCCAAAAACAAGCTCTAAATCATGTTGAAATACAGAAAAAAGACTTTTCAAAAACAAGCTCCAAATCATGTTGAAATACAGAAATAAGCACTTTTCAAAAACAAGCTCCAAATCATGTTGAAATACAGAAATAAACACTTTTCCATAAACAAGCTCTAAATCATGTTTGATGCTCTCTGTAAGTTAATTTTATTTCAGTACTGTTTAATCAGGATGATAGGAACACTGTGGACAGTTTTCAGCAAGTTGCAACATTGAAATACAGAAATAAACACTTTTCCAAAAACAAGCTCTAAATCTTGTTGAAATACAGAAAAAACACTTTTCAAAAACAAGCTCCAAATCATGTTGAAATACAGAAATAAGCACTTTTCAAATACAAGCTCCAAATCATGTTGAAATACAGAAATAAACACTTTTCCATAAACAAGCTCTAAATCATGTTTGATGCACTCTGTAAGTTTATTTTATTTCAGTACTGTTTAATCAGGATGATAGGAACACTGTGGACAGTTTTCAGCAAGTTGCAACATTGAAATACAGAAATAAACACTTTTCCAAAAACAAGCTCTAAATCATGTTGAAATACAGAAATAAGCACTTTTCAAAAACAAGCTCCAAATCATGTTGAAATACAGAAATAAGCACTTTTCAAATACAAGCTCCAAATCATGTTGAAATACAGAAATAAACACTTTTCCATAAACAAGCTCTAAATCATGTTTGATGCACTCTGTAAGTTTATTTTATTTCAGTACTGTTTAATCAGGATGATAGGAACACTGTGGACAGTTTTCAGCAAGTTGCAACATTGAAATACAGAAATAAACACTTTTCCAAAAACAAGCTCTAAATCATGTTGAAAAACAGAATTAAACACTTTTCAAAAACAAGCTCCAAATCATGTTGAAATACAGAAATAAGCACTTTTCAAATACAAGCTCCAAATCATGTTGAAATACAGAAATAAACACTTTTCCATAAACAAGCTCTAAATCATGTTTGATGCACTCTGTAAGTTAATTTTATTTCAGTACTGTTTAATCAGGATGATAGGAACACTGTGGACAGTTTTCAGCAAGTTGCAACATTGAAATACAGAAATAAACACTTTTCCAAAAACAAGCTCTAAATCATGTTGAAATACAGAAAAAGCAATTTTCGAAAACAAGCTCCAAATCATGTTGAAATACAGAATTAAACACTTTTCCATAAACAAGCTCTAAAACATGTTTGATGCTCTCTGTAAGTTTATTTTATTTCAGTACTGTTTAATCAGGATGATAGGAACACTGTGGACAGTTTTCAGCAAGTTGCAACATTGAAATACAGAAATAAACACTTTTCCAAAAACAAGCTCTAAATCTTGTTGAAATACAGAAAAAACACTTTTCAAAAACAAGCTCCAAATCATGTTGAAATTCAGAAATAAGCACTTTTCAAATACAAGCTCCAAATCATGTTGAAATACAGAAATAAACACTTTTCCATAAACAAGCTCTAAATCATGTTTGATGCACTCTGTAAGTTAATTTTATTTCAGTACTGTTTAATCAGGATGATAGGAACACTGTGGACAGTTTTCAGCAAGTTGCAACATTGAAATACAGAAATAAACACTTTTCCAAAAACAAGCTCTAAATCATGTTGAAATACAGAAAAAACACTTTTCGAAAACAAGCTCCAAATCATGTTGAAATACAGAAATAAGCACTTTTCAAATACAAGCTCCAAATCATGTTGAAATACAGAAATAAACACTTTTCCATAAACAAGCTCTAAATCATGTTTGATGCACTCTGTAAGTTAATTTTATTTCAGTACTGTTTAATCAGGATGATAGTAACACTGTGGACGGTTTTCAGCAAGTTGCAACATTGGAATACAGAAATAAACACTTTTCCAAAAACAAGCTCTAAATCATGTTGAAATACAGAAAAAACACTTTTCAAAAACAAGCTCCAAATCATGTTGAAATACAGAAATAAGCACTTTTCAAATACAAGCTCCAAATCGTGTTGAAATACAGAAATAAACACTTTTCCAAAAACAAGCTCTAAATCATGTTGAAATACAGAAATAAGCACTTTTCAAAAACAAGCTCCAAATCATGTTGAAATACAGAAATAAGCACTTTTCAAATACAAGCTCCAAATCATGTTGAAATACAGAAATAAACACTTTTCCATAAACAAGCTCTAAATCATGTTTGATGCTCTCTGTAAGTTAATTTTATTTCAGTACTGTTTAATCAGGATGATAGTAACACTGTGGACGGTTTTCAGCAAGTTGCAACATTGGAATACAGAAATAAACACTTTTCCAAAAACAAGCTCTAAATCATGTTGAAATACAGAAAAAACACTTTTCAAAAACAAGCTCCAAATCATGTTGAAATACAGAAATAAGCACTTTTCAAAAACAAGCTCCAAATCATGTTGAAATACAGAAATAAACACTTTTCCATAAACAAGCTCTAAATCATGTTTGATGCTCTCTGTAAGTTAATTTTATTTCAGTACTGTTTAATCAGGATGATAGGAACACTGTGGACAGTTTTCAGCAAGTTGCAACATTGAAATACAGAAATAAACACTTTTCCAAAAACAAGCTCTAAATCTTGTTGAAATACAGAAAAAACACTTTTCAAAAACAAGCTCCAAATCATGTTGAAATACAGAAATAAGCACTTTTCAAATACAAGCTCCAAATCATGTTGAAATACAGAAATAAACACTTTTCCATAAACAAGCTCTAAATCATGTTTGATGCACTCTGTAAGTTTATTTTATTTCAGTACTGTTTAATCAGGATGATAGGAACACTGTGGACAGTTTTCAGCAAGTTGCAACATTGAAATACAGAAATAAACACTTTTCCAAAAACAAGCTCTAAATCATGTTGAAATACAGAAATAAGCACTTTTCAAAAACAAGCTCCAAATCATGTTGAAATACAGAAATAAGCACTTTTCAAATACAAGCTCCAAATCATGTTGAAATACAGAAATAAACACTTTTCCATAAACAAGCTCTAAATCATGTTTGATGCACTCTGTAAGTTTATTTTATTTCAGTACTGTTTAATCAGGATGATAGGAACACTGTGGACAGTTTTCAGCAAGTTGCAACATTGAAATACAGAAATAAACACTTTTCCAAAAACAAGCTCTAAATCATGTTGAAATACAGAAAAAACACTTTTCGAAAACAAGCTCCAAATCATGTTGAAATACAGAAATAAGCACTTTTCAAATACAAGCTCCAAATCATGTTGAAATACAGAAATAAACACTTTTCCATAAACAAGCTCTAAATCATGTTTGATGCACTCTGTAAGTTAATTTTATTTCAGTACTGTTTAATCAGGATGATAGTAACACTGTGGACGGTTTTCAGCAAGTTGCAACATTGGAATACAGAAATAAACACTTTTCCAAAAACAAGCTCTAAATCATGTTGAAATACAGAAAAAACACTTTTCAAAAACAAGCTCCAAATCATGTTGAAATACAGAAATAAGCACTTTTCAAATACAAGCTCCAAATCGTGTTGAAATACAGAAATAAACACTTTTCCAAAAACAAGCTCTAAATCATGTTGAAATACAGAAATAAGCACTTTTCAAAAACAAGCTCCAAATCATGTTGAAATACAGAAATAAGCACTTTTCAAATACAAGCTCCAAATCATGTTGAAATACAGAAATAAACACTTTTCCATAAACAAGCTCTAAATCATGTTTGATGCTCTCTGTAAGTTAATTTTATTTCAGTACTGTTTAATCAGGATGATAGTAACACTGTGGACGGTTTTCAGCAAGTTGCAACATTGGAATACAGAAATAAACACTTTTCCAAAAACAAGCTCTAAATCATGTTGAAATACAGAAAAAACACTTTTCAAAAACAAGCTCCAAATCATGTTGAAATACAGAAATAAGCACTTTTCAAAAACAAGCTCCAAATCATGTTGAAATACAGAAATAAACACTTTTCCATAAACAAGCTCTAAATCATGTTTGATGCTCTCTGTAAGTTAATTTTATTTCAGTACTGTTTAATCAGGATGATAGGAACACTGTGGACAGTTTTCAGCAAGTTGCAACATTGAAATACAGAAATAAACACTTTTCCAAAAACAAGCTCTAAATCTTGTTGAAATACAGAAAAAACACTTTTCAAAAACAAGCTCCAAATCATGTTGAAATACAGAAATAAGCACTTTTCAAATACAAGCTCCAAATCATGTTGAAATACAGAAATAAACACTTTTCCATAAACAAGCTCTAAATCATGTTTGATGCACTCTGTAAGTTTATTTTATTTCAGTACTGTTTAATCAGGATGATAGGAACACTGTGGACAGTTTTCAGCAAGTTGCAACATTGAAATACAGAAATAAACACTTTTCCAAAAACAAGCTCTAAATCATGTTGAAATACAGAAATAAGCACTTTTCAAAAACAAGCTCCAAATCATGTTGAAATACAGAAATAAGCACTTTTCAAATACAAGCTCCAAATCATGTTGAAATACAGAAATAAACACTTTTCCATAAACAAGCTCTAAATCATGTTTGATGCACTCTGTAAGTTTATTTTATTTCAGTACTGTTTAATCAGGATGATAGGAACACTGTGGACAGTTTTCAGCAAGTTGCAACATTGAAATACAGAAATAAACACTTTTCCAAAAACAAGCTCTAAATCATGTTGAAATACAGAAAAAACACTTTTCGAAAACAAGCTCCAAATCATGTTGAAATACAGAAATAAGCACTTTTCAAAAACAAGCTCCAAATCATGTTGAAATACAGAATTAAACACTTTTCCATAAACAAGCTCTAAATCATGTTTGATGCTCTCTGTAAGTTAATTTTATTTCAGTACTGTTTAATCAGGATGATAGGAACACTGTGGACAGTTTTCAGCAAGTTGCAACATTGGAAGACAGAAATAAACACTTTTCCAAAAACAAGCTCTAAATCATGTTGAAATACAGAAAAAACACTTTTCAAAAACAAGCTCCAAATCATGTTGAAATACAGAAATAAGCACTTTTCAAATACAAGCTCCAAATCATGTTGAAATACAGAAATAAACACTTTTCCATAAACAAGCTCTAAATCATGTTTGATGCACTCTGTAAGTTAATTTTATTTCAGTACTGTTTAATCAGGATGATAGTAACACTGTGGACGGTTTTCAGCAAGTTGCAACATTGGAATACAGAAATAAACACTTTTCCAAAAACAAGCTCTAAATCATGTTGAAATACAGAAAAATCACTTTTCAAAAACAAGCTCCAAATCATGTTGAAATACAGAAATAAGCACTTTTCAAAAACAAGCTCCAAATCATGTTGAAATACAGAAATAAACACTTTTCCATAAACAAGCTCTAAATCATGTTTGATGCTCTCTGTAAGTTAATTTTATTTCAGTACTGTTTAATCAGGATGATAGGAACACTGTGGACAGTTTTCAGCAAGTTGCAACATTGAAATACAGAAATAAACACTTTTCCAAAAACAAGCTCTAAATCTTGTTGAAATACAGAAAAAACACTTTTCAAAAACAAGCTCCAAATCATGTTGAAATACAGAAATAAACACTTTTCCAAAAACAAGCTCTAAATCATGTTGAAATACAGAAATAAGCACTTTTCAAAAACAAGCTCCAAATCATGTTGAAATACAGAAATAAGCACTTTTCAAATACAAGCTCCAAATCATGTTGAAATACAGAAATAAACACTTTTCCATAAACAAGCTCTAAATCATGTTTGATGCACTCTGTAAGTTAATTTTATTTCAGTACTGTTTAATCAGGATGATAGGAACACTGTGGACAGTTTTCAGCAAGTTGCAACATTGAAATACAGAAATAAACACTTTTCCAAAAACAAGCTCTAAATCATGTTGAAATACAGAAATAAGCACTTTTCAAAAACAAGCTCCAAATCATGTTGAAATACAGAAATAAGCACTTTTCAAATACAAGCTCCAAATCATGTTGAAATACAGAAATAAACACTTTTCCATAAACAAGCTCTAAATCATGTTTGATGCACTCTGTAAGTTAATTTTATTTCAGTACTGTTTAATCAGGATGATAGGAACACTGTGGACAGTTTTCAGCAAGTTGCAACATTGAAATACAGAAATAAACACTTTTCCAAAAACAAGCTCTAAATCATGTTGAAATACAGAAATAAGCACTTTTCAAAAACAAGCTCCAAATCATGTTGAAATACAGAAATAAGCACTTTTCAAATACAAGCTCCAAATCATGTTGAAATACAGAAATAAACACTTTTCCATAAACAAGCTCTAAATCATGTTTGATGCACTCTGTAAGTTTATTTTATTTCAGTACTGTTTAATCAGGATGATAGGAACACTGTGGACAGTTTTCAGCAAGTTGCAACATTGAAATACAGAAATAAACACTTTTCCAAAAACAAGCTCTAAATCATGTTGAAATACAGAAAAAACACTTTTCGAAAACAAGCTCCAAATCATGTTGAAATACAGAAATAAGCACTTTTCAAAAACAAGCTCCAAATCATGTTGAAATACAGAATTAAACACTTTTCCATAAACAAGCTCTAAATCATGTTTGATGCTCTCTGTAAGTTAATTTTATTTCAGTACTGTTTAATCAGGATGATAGGAACACTGTGGACAGTTTTCAGCAAGTTGCAACATTGGAAGACAGAAATAAACACTTTTCCAAAAACAAGCTCTAAATCATGTTGAAATACAGAAAAAACACTTTTCAAAAACAAGCTCCAAATCATGTTGAAATACAGAAATAAGCACTTTTCAAATACAAGCTCCAAATCATGTTGAAATACAGAAATAAACACTTTTCCATAAACAAGCTCTAAATCATGTTTGATGCACTCTGTAAGTTAATTTTATTTCAGTACTGTTTAATCAGGATGATAGTAACACTGTGGACGGTTTTCAGCAAGTTGCAACATTGGAATACAGAAATAAACACTTTTCCAAAAACAAGCTCTAAATCATGTTGAAATACAGAAAAATCACTTTTCAAAAACAAGCTCCAAATCATGTTGAAATACAGAAATAAGCACTTTTCAAAAACAAGCTCCAAATCATGTTGAAATACAGAAATAAACACTTTTCCATAAACAAGCTCTAAATCATGTTTGATGCTCTCTGTAAGTTAATTTTATTTCAGTACTGTTTAATCAGGATGATAGGAACACTGTGGACAGTTTTCAGCAAGTTGCAACATTGAAATACAGAAATAAACACTTTTCCAAAAACAAGCTCTAAATCTTGTTGAAATACAGAAAAAACACTTTTCAAAAACAAGCTCCAAATCATGTTGAAATACAGAAATAAACACTTTTCCAAAAACAAGCTCTAAATCATGTTGAAATACAGAAATAAGCACTTTTCAAAAACAAGCTCCAAATCATGTTGAAATACAGAAATAAGCACTTTTCAAATACAAGCTCCAAATCATGTTGAAATACAGAAATAAACACTTTTCCATAAACAAGCTCTAAATCATGTTTGATGCACTCTGTAAGTTTATTTTATTTCAGTACTGTTTAATCAGGATGATAGGAACACTGTGGACAGTTTTCAGCAAGTTGCAACATTGAAATACAGAAATAAACACTTTTCCAAAAACAAGCTCTAAATCATGTTGAAATACAGAAATAAGCACTTTTCAAAAACAAGCTCCAAATCATGTTGAAATACAGAAATAAGCACTTTTCCATAAACAAGCTCCAAATCATGTTGAAATACAGAAATAAGCACTTTTCCATAAACAAGCTCTAAATCATGTTTGATGCTCTCTGTAAGTTAATTTTATTTCAGTACTGTTTAATCAGGATGATAGGAACACTGTGGACAGTTTTCAGCAAGTTGCAACATTGAAATACAGAAATAAACACTTTTCCAAAAACAAGCTCTAAATCATGTTGAAATACAGAAAAAACAATTTTCGAAAACAAGCTCCAAATCATGTTGAAATACAGAAATAAGCACTTTTCAAAAACAAGCTCCAAATCATGTTGAAATACAGAATTAAACACTTTTCCATAAACAAGCTCTAAATCATGTTTGATGCTCTCTGTAAGTTAATTTTATTTCAGTACTGTTTAATCAGGATGATAGGAACACTGTGGACAGTTTTCAGCAAGTTGCAACATTGAAATACAGAAATAAACACTTTTCCAAAAACAAGCTCTAAATCTTGTTGAAATACAGAAAAAACACTTTTCAAAAACAAGCTCCAAATCATGTTGAAATTCAGAAATAAGCAATTTTCAAATACAAGCTCCAAATCATGTTGAAATACAGAAATAAACACTTTTCCATAAACAAGCTCTAAATCATGTTTGATGCACTCTGTAAGTTAATTTTATTTCAGTACTGTTTAATCAGGATGATAGGAACACTGTGGACAGTTTTCAGCAAGTTGCAACATTGAAATACAGAAATAAACACTTTTCCAAAAACAAGCTCTAAATCATGTTGAAATACAGAAAAAACACTTTTCGAAAACAAGCTCCAAATCATGTTGAAATACAGAAATAAGCACTTTTCAAATACAAGCTCCAAATCATGTTGAAATACAGAAATAAACACTTTTCCATAAACAAGCTCTAAATCATGTTTGATGCACTCTGTAAGTTAATTTTATTTCAGTACTGTTTAATCAGGATGATAGTAACACTGTGGACGGTTTTCAGCAAGTTGCAACATTGGAATACAGAAATAAACACTTTTCCAAAAACAAGCTCTAAATCATGTTGAAATACAGAAAAAACACTTTTCAAAAACAAGCTCCAAATCATGTTGAAATACAGAAATAAGCACTTTTCAAATACAAGCTCCAAATCGTGTTGAAATACAGAAATAAACACTTTTCCAAAAACAAGCTCTAAATCATGTTGAAATACAGAAATAAGCACTTTTCAAAAACAAGCTCCAAATCATGTTGAAATACAGAAATAAGCACTTTTCAAATACAAGCTCCAAATCATGTTGAAATACAGAAATAAACACTTTTCCATAAACAAGCTCTAAATCATGTTTGATGCTCTCTGTAAGTTAATTTTATTTCAGTACTGTTTAATAAGGATGATAGGAACACTGTGGACAGTTTTCAGCAAGTTGCAACATTGAAATACAGAAATAAACACTTTTCCAAAAACAAGCTCTAAATCTTGTTGAAATACAGAAAAAACACTTTTCAAAAACAAGCTCCAAATCATGTTGAAATACAGAAATAAGCACTTTTCAAATACAAGCTCCAAATCATGTTGAAATACAGAAATAAACACTTTTCCATAAACAAGCTCTAAATCATGTTTGATGCACTCTGTAAGTTTATTTTATTTCAGTACTGTTTAATCAGGATGATAGGAACACTGTGGACAGTTTTCAGCAAGTTGCAACATTGAAATACAGAAATAAACACTTTTCCAAAAACAAGCTCTAAATCATGTTGAAATACAGAAATAAGCACTTTTCAAAAACAAGCTCCAAATCATGTTGAAATACAGAAATAAGCACTTTTCAAATACAAGCTCCAAATCATGTTGAAATACAGAAATAAACACTTTTCCATAAACAAGCTCTAAATCATGTTTGATGCACTCTGTAAGTTTATTTTATTTCAGTACTGTTTAATCAGGATGATAGGAACACTGTGGACAGTTTTCAGCAAGTTGCAACATTGAAATACAGAAATAAACACTTTTCCAAAAACAAGCTCTAAATCATGTTGAAATACAGAAAAAACACTTTTCGAAAACAAGCTCCAAATCATGTTGAAATACAGAAATAAGCACTTTTCAAAAACAAGCTCCAAATCATGTTGAAATACAGAATTAAACACTTTTCCATAAACAAGCTCTAAATCATGTTTGATGCTCTCTGTAAGTTAATTTTATTTCAGTACTATTTAATCAGGATGATAGGAACACTGTGGACAGTTTTCAGCAAGTTGCAACATTGGAAGACAGAAATAAACACTTTTCCAAAAACAAGCTCTAAATCATGTTGAAATACAGAAAAAACACTTTTCGAAAACAAGCTCCAAATCATGTTGAAATACAGAAATAAGCACTTTTCAAATACAAGCTCCAAATCATGTTGAAATACAGAAATAAACACTTTTCCATAAACAAGCTCTAAATCATGTTTGATGCACTCTGTAAGTTAATTTTATTTCAGTACTGTTTAATCAGGATGATAGTAACACTGTGGACGGTTTTCAGCAAGTTGCAACATTGGAATACAGAAATAAACACTTTTCCAAAAACAAGCTCTAAATCATGTTGAAATACAGAATAAACACTTTTCAAAAACAAGCTCCAAATCATGTTGAAATACAGAAATAAGCACTTTTCAAAAACAAGCTCCAAATCATGTTGAAATACAGAAATAAACACTTTTCCATAAACAAGCTCTAAATCATGTTTGATGCTCTCTGTAAGTTAATTTTATTTCAGTACTGTTTAATCAGGATGATAGGAACACTGTGGACAGTTTTCAGCAAGTTGCAACATTGAAATACAGAAATAAACACTTTTCCAAAAACAAGCTCTAAATCTTGTTGAAATACAGAAAAAACACTTTTCAAAAACAAGCTCCAAATCATGTTGAAATACAGAAATAAGCACTTTTCAAATACAAGCTCCAAATCATGTTGAAATACAGAAATAAACACTTTTCCATAAACAAGCTCTAAATCATGTTTGATGCACTCTGTAAGTTTATTTTATTTCAGTACTGTTTAATCAGGATGATAGGAACACTGTGGACAGTTTTCAGCAAGTTGCAACATTGAAATACAGAAATAAACACTTTTCCAAAAACAAGCTCTAAATCATGTTGAAATACAGAAATAAGCACTTTTCAAAAACAAGCTCCAAATCATGTTGAAATACAGAAATAAGCACTTTTCAAATACAAGCTCCAAATCATGTTGAAATACAGAAATAAACACTTTTCCATAAACAAGCTCTAAATCATGTTTGATGCACTCTGTAAGTTTATTTTATTTCAGTACTGTTTAATCAGGATGATAGGAACACTGTGGACAGTTTTCAGCAAGTTGCAACATTGAAATACAGAAATAAACACTTTTCCAAAAACAAGCTCTAAATCATGTTGAAATACAGAAAAAACACTTTTCGAAAACAAGCTCCAAATCATGTTGAAATACAGAAATAAGCACTTTTCAAAAACAAGCTCCAAATCATGTTGAAATACAGAATTAAACACTTTTCCATAAACAAGCTCTAAATCATGTTTGATGCTCTCTGTAAGTTAATTTTATTTCAGTACTGTTTAATCAGGATGATAGGAACACTGTGGACAGTTTTCAGCAAGTTGCAACATTGAAATACAGAAATAAACACTTTTCCAAAAACAAGCTCTAAATCATGTTGAAATACAGAAATAAGCACTTTTCAAAAACAAGCTCCAAATCATGTTGAAATACAGAAATAAGCACTTTTCAAATACAAGCTCCAAATCATGTTGAAATACAGAATTAAACACTTTTCCATAAACAAGCTCTAAATCATGTTTGATGCTCTCTGTAAGTTAATTTTATTTCAGTACTGTTTAATCAGGATGATAGGAACACTGTGGACAGTTTTCAGCAAGTTGCAACATTGGAAGACAGAAATAAACACTTTTCCAAAAACAAGCTCTAAATCATGTTGAAATACAGAAAAAACACTTTTCAAAAACAAGCTCCAAATCATGTTGAAATACAGAAATAAGCACTTTTCAAATACAAGCTCCAAATCATGTTGAAATACAGAAATAAACACTTTTCCATAAACAAGCTCTAAATCATGTTTGATGCACTCTGTAAGTTAATTTTATTTCAGTACTGTTTAATCAGGATGATAGTAACACTGTGGACGGTTTTCAGCAAGTTGCAACATTGGAATACAGAAATAAACACTTTTCCAAAAACAAGCTCTAAATCATGTTGAAATACAGAAAAATCACTTTTCAAAAACAAGCTCCAAATCATGTTGAAATACAGAAATAAGCACTTTTCAAAAACAAGCTCCAAATCATGTTGAAATACAGAAATAAACACTTTTCCATAAACAAGCTCTAAATCATGTTTGATGCTCTCTGTAAGTTAATTTTATTTCAGTACTGTTTAATCAGGATGATAGTAACACTGTGGACGGTTTTCAGCAAGTTGCAACATTGGAATACAGAAATAAACACTTTTCCAAAAACAAGCTCTAAATCATGTTGAAATACAGAATAAACACTTTTCAAAAACAAGCTCCAAATCATGTTGAAATACAGAAATAAGCACTTTTCAAAAACAAGCTCCAAATCATGTTGAAATACAGAAATAAACACTTTTCCATAAACAAGCTCTAAATCATGTTTGATGCTCTCTGTAAGTTAATTTTATTTCAGTACTGTTTAATCAGGATGATAGGAACACTGTGGACAGTTTTCAGCAAGTTGCAACATTGAAATACAGAAATAAACACTTTTCCAAAAACAAGCTCTAAATCTTGTTGAAATACAGAAAAAACACTTTTCAAAAACAAGCTCCAAATCATGTTGAAATACAGAAATAAGCACTTTTCAAATACAAGCTCCAAATCATGTTGAAATACAGAAATAAACACTTTTCCATAAACAAGCTCTAAATCATGTTTGATGCACTCTGTAAGTTTATTTTATTTCAGTACTGTTTAATCAGGATGATAGGAACACTGTGGACAGTTTTCAGCAAGTTGCAACATTGAAATACAGAAATAAACACTTTTCCAAAAACAAGCTCTAAATCATGTTGAAATACAGAAATAAGCACTTTTCAAAAACAAGCTCCAAATCATGTTGAAATACAGAAATAAGCACTTTTCAAATACAAGCTCCAAATCATGTTGAAATACAGAAATAAACACTTTTCCATAAACAAGCTCTAAATCATGTTTGATGCACTCTGTAAGTTTATTTTATTTCAGTACTGTTTAATCAGGATGATAGGAACACTGTGGACAGTTTTCAGCAAGTTGCAACATTGAAATACAGAAATAAACACTTTTCCAAAAACAAGCTCTAAATCATGTTGAAATACAGAAAAAACACTTTTCGAAAACAAGCTCCAAATCATGTTGAAATACAGAAATAAGCACTTTTCAAAAACAAGCTCCAAATCATGTTGAAATACAGAATTAAACACTTTTCCATAAACAAGCTCTAAATCATGTTTGATGCTCTCTGTAAGTTAATTTTATTTCAGTACTGTTTAATCAGGATGATAGGAACACTGTGGACAGTTTTCAGCAAGTTGCAACATTGAAATACAGAAATAAACACTTTTCCAAAAACAAGCTCTAAATCATGTTGAAATACAGAAATAAGCACTTTTCAAAAACAAGCTCCAAATCATGTTGAAATACAGAAATAAGCACTTTTCAAATACAAGCTCCAAATCATGTTGAAATACAGAATTAAACACTTTTCCATAAACAAGCTCTAAATCATGTTTGATGCTCTCTGTAAGTTAATTTTATTTCAGTACTGTTTAATCAGGATGATAGGAACACTGTGGACAGTTTTCAGCAAGTTGCAACATTGGAAGACAGAAATAAACACTTTTCCAAAAACAAGCTCTAAATCATGTTGAAATACAGAAAAAACACTTTTCAAAAACAAGCTCCAAATCATGTTGAAATACAGAAATAAGCACTTTTCAAATACAAGCTCCAAATCATGTTGAAATACAGAAATAAACACTTTTCCATAAACAAGCTCTAAATCATGTTTGATGCACTCTGTAAGTTAATTTTATTTCAGTACTGTTTAATCAGGATGATAGTAACACTGTGGACGGTTTTCAGCAAGTTGCAACATTGGAATACAGAAATAAACACTTTTCCAAAAACAAGCTCTAAATCATGTTGAAATACAGAAAAATCACTTTTCAAAAACAAGCTCCAAATCATGTTGAAATACAGAAATAAGCACTTTTCAAAAACAAGCTCCAAATCATGTTGAAATACAGAAATAAACACTTTTCCATAAACAAGCTCTAAATCATGTTTGATGCTCTCTGTAAGTTAATTTTATTTCAGTACTGTTTAATCAGGATGATAGGAACACTGTGGACAGTTTTCAGCAAGTTGCAACATTGAAATACAGAAATAAACACTTTTCCAAAAACAAGCTCTAAATCTTGTTGAAATACAGAAAAAACACTTTTCAAAAACAAGCTCCAAATCATGTTGAAATACAGAAATAAGCACTTTTCAAATACAAGCTCCAAATCATGTTGAAATACAGAAATAAACACTTTTCCATAAACAAGCTCTAAATCATGTTTGATGCAATCTGTAAGTTTATTTTATTTCAGTACTGTTTAATCAGGATGATAGGAACACTGTGGACAGTTTTCAGCAAGTTGCAACATTGAAATACAGAAATAAACACTTTTCCAAAAACAAGCTCTAAATCATGTTGAAATACAGAAATAAGCACTTTTCAAAAACAAGCTCCAAATCATGTTGAAATACAGAAATAAGCACTTTTCAAATACAAGCTCCAAATCATGTTGAAATACAGAAATAAACACTTTTCCATAAACAAGCTCTAAATCATGTTTGATGCACTCTGTAAGTTTATTTTATTTCAGTACTGTTTAATCAGGATGATAGGAACACTGTGGACAGTTTTCAGCAAGTTGCAACATTGAAATACAGAAATAAACACTTTTCCAAAAACAAGCTCTAAATCATGTTGAAATACAGAAATAAGCACTTTTCAAAAACAAGCTCCAAATCATGTTGAAATACAGAAATAAGCACTTTTCCATAAACAAGCTCCAAATCATGTTGAAATACAGAAATAAGCACTTTTCCATAAACAAGCTCTAAATCATGTTTGATGCTCTCTGTAAGTTAATTTTATTTCAGTACTGTTTAATCAGGATGATAGGAACACTGTGGACAGTTTTATGCAAGTTGCAACATTGAAATACAGAAATAAACACTTTTCCAAAAACAAGCTCTAAATCATGTTGAAAAACAGAAATAAACACTTTTCAAAAACAAGCTCCAAATCATGTTGAAATACAGAAATAAGCACTTTTCAAATACAAGCTCCAAATCATGTTGAAATACAGAAATAAACACTTTTCCATAAACAAGCTCTAAATCATGTTTGATGCACTCTGTAAGTTAATTTTATTTCAGTACTGTTTAATCAGGATGATAGGAACACTGTGGACAGTTTTCAGCAAGTTGCAACATTGAAATACAGAAATAAACACTTTTCCAAAAACAAGCTCTAAATCATGTTGAAATACAGAAAAAACAATTTTCGAAAACAAGCTCCAAATCATGTTGAAATACAGAAATAAGCACTTTTCAAAAACAAGCTCCAAATCATGTTGAAATACAGAATTAAACACTTTTCCATAAACAAGCTCTAAATCATGTTTGATGCTCTCTGTAAGTTAATTTTATTTCAGTACTGTTTAATCAGGATGATAGGAACACTGTGGACAGTTTTCAGCAAGTTGCAACATTGAAATACAGAAATAAACACTTTTCCAAAAACAAGCTCTAAATCTTGTTGAAATACAGAAAAAACACTTTTCAAAAACAAGCTCCAAATCATGTTGAAATTCAGAAATAAGCAATTTTCAAATACAAGCTCCAAATCATGTTGAAATACAGAAATAAACACTTTTCCATAAACAAGCTCTAAATCATGTTTGATGCACTCTGTAAGTTAATTTTATTTCAGTACTGTTTAATCAGGATGATAGGAACACTGTGGACAGTTTTCAGCAAGTTGCAACATTGAAATACAGAAATAAACACTTTTCCAAAAACAAGCTCTAAATCATGTTGAAATACAGAAAAAACACTTTTCGAAAACAAGCTCCAAATCATGTTGAAATACAGAAATAAGCACTTTTCAAATACAAGCTCCAAATCATGTTGAAATACAGAAATAAACACTTTTCCATAAACAAGCTCTAAATCATGTTTGATGCACTCTGTAAGTTAATTTTATTTCAGTACTGTTTAATCAGGATGATAGTAACACTGTGGACGGTTTTCAGCAAGTTGCAACATTGGAATACAGAAATAAACACTTTTCCAAAAACAAGCTCTAAATCATGTTGAAATACAGAAAAAACACTTTTCAAAAACAAGCTCCAAATCATGTTGAAATACAGAAATAAGCACTTTTCAAATACAAGCTCCAAATCATGTTGAAATACAGAAATAAACACTTTTCCATAAACAAGCTCTAAATCATGTTTGATGCACTCTGTAAGTTAATTTTATTTCAGTACTGTTTAATCAGGATGATAGGAACACTGTGGACAGTTTTCAGCAAGTTGCAACATTGAAATACAGAAATAAACACTTTTCCAAAAACAAGCTCTAAATCATGTTGAAATACAGAAAAAACACTTTTCGAAAACAAGCTCCAAATCATGTTTCACACCGCGTGGCCGCGCCCACCCTAACCTGGTGGTCCCAGCCCGCACGACCCACGTGGAGTTCCAGGTCTCCGGTAGCCTCTGGAACTGCCGATCTGCGGCCAACAAGGCAGAGCTCATCTCAGCCTATGCGTCCCTCCAGTCCCTCGACTTCCTGGCACTGACGGAAAAATGGCTCACCACAGATAACACTGCTACTCCTACTGCTCTCTCTTCGTCTGCCCACGTGTTCTCGCACACCCCGAGACCTTCTGGTCAGCGGGGTGGTGGCACCGGGATCCTCATCTCTCCCAAGTGGTCATTCTCTCTTTCTCCCCTTACCCATCTGTCTATCGCCTCCTTTGAATTCCATGCTGTCACAGTTACCAGCCCTTTCAAGCTTAACATCCTTATCATTTATCGCCCTCCAGGTTCCCTTGGAGAGTTCATCAATGAGCTTGATGCCTTGATAAGCTCCTTTCCTGAGGACGGCTCACCTCTCACAGTTCTGGGTGACTTTAACCTCCCCATGTCTACCTTTGACTCATTCCTCTCTGCCTCCTTCTTTCCACTCCTCTCCTCTTTTGACCTCACCCTCTCACCTTCCCCCCCTACTCACAAGGCAGGCAATACGCTTGACCTCATCTTTACTAGATGCTGTTCTTCCACTAACCTCATTGCAACTCCCCTCCAAGTCTCCGACCACTACCTTGTATCCTTTTCCCTCTCGCTCTCATCCAACACTTCCCACACTGCCCCTACTCGGATGGTATCGCGCCGTCCCAACCTCCGCTCTCTCTCCCCCGCTACTCTCTCCTCTTCCATCCTATCATCTCTTCCCTCTGCCCAAACCTTCTCCAACCTATCTCCTGATTCTGCCTCCTCAACCCTCCTCTCCTCCCTTTCTGCATCCTTTGACTCTCTATGTCCCCTATCCTCCAGGCCGGCTCGGTCCTCCCCTCCCGCTCCGTGGCTCGACGACTCATTGCGAGCTCACAGAACAGGGCTCCGGGCAGCCGAGCGGAAATGGAGGAAAACTCGCCTCCCTGCGGACCTGGCATCCTTTCACTCCCTCCTCTCTACATTTTCCTCTTCTGTCTCTGCTGCTAAAGCCACTTTCTACCACTCTAAATTCCAAGCATCTGCCTCTAACCCTAGGAAGCTCTTTGCCACCTTCTCCTCCCTCCTGAATCCTCCTCCCCCTCCCCCCCCCCCCTCCTCCCTCTCTGCAGACGACTTCGTCAACCATTTTGAAAAGAAGGTCGACGACATCCGATCCTCGTTTGCTAAGTCAAACGACACCGCTGGTTCTGCTCACACTGCCCAACCCTGTGCTTTGACCTCTTTCTCCCCTCTCTCTCCAGATGAAATCTCGCGTCTTGTGACGGCCGGCCGCCCAACAACCTGCCCGCTTGACCCTATCCCCTCCTCTCTTCTCCAGACCATTTCCGGAGACCTTCTACCTTACCTCACCTCGCTCATCAACTCATCCCTGACCGCTGGCTACGTCCCTTCCGTCTTCAAGAGAGCGAGAGTTGCACCCCTTCTGAAAAAACCTACACTCGATCCCTCCGATGTCAACAACTACAGACCAGTATCCCTTCTTTCTTTTCTCTCCAAAACTCTTGAACGTGCCGTCCTTGGCCAGCTCTCCTGCTATCTCTCTCAGAATGACCTTCTTGATCCAAATCAGTCAGGTTTCAAGACTAGTCACTCAACTGAGACTGCTCTTCTCTGTATCACGGAGGCGCTCCGCACTGCTAAAGCTAACTCTCTCTCCTCTGCTCTCATCCTTCTAGACCTATCGGCTGCCTTCGATACTGTGAACCATCAGATCCTCCTCTCCACCCTCTCCGAGTTGGGCATCTCCGGCGCGGCCCACGCTTGGATTGCGTCCTACCTGACAGGTCGCTCCTACCAGGTGGCGTGGCGAGAATCTGTCTCCTCACCACGCGCTCTCACCACTGGTGTCCCCCAGGGCTCTGTTCTAGGCCCTCTCCTATTCTCGCTATACACCAAGTCACTTGGCTCTGTCATAACCTCACATGGTCTCTCCTATCATTGCTATGCAGACGACACACAATTAATCTTCTCCTTTCCCCCTTCTGATGACCAGGTGGCGAATCGCATCTCTGCATGTCTGGCAGACATATCAGTTTGGATGACGGATCACCACCTCAAGCTGAACCTCGGCAAGACGGAGCTGCTCTTCCTCCCGGGGAAGGACTGTCCGTTCCATGATCTCGCCATCACGGTTGACAACTCCATTGTGTCCTCCTCCCAGAGCGCTAAGAACCTTGGCGTGATCCTGGACAACACCCTGTCGTTCTCCACCAACATCAAGGCGGTGGCCCGTTCCTGTAGGTTCATGCTCTACAACATCCGCAGAGTACGACCCTGCCTCACACAGGAAGCGGCGCAGGTCCTAATCCAGGCACTTGTCATCTCCCGTCTGGATTACTGCAACTCGCTGTTGGCTGGGCTCCCTGCCTGTGCCATTAAACCCCTACAACTCATCCAGAACGCCGCAGCCCGTCTGGTGTTCAACCTTCCCAAGTTCTCTCACGTCACCCCGCTCCTCCGCTCTCTCCACTGGCTTCCAGTTGAAGCTCGCATCCGCTACAAGACCATGGTGCTTGCCTACGGAGCTGTGAGGGGAACGGCACCTCAGTACCTTCAGGCTCTGATCAGGCCCTACACCCAAACAAGGGCACTGCGTTCATCCACCTCTGGCCTGCTCGCCTCCCTACCACTGAGGAAGTACAGTTCCCGCTCAGCCCAGTCAAAACTGTTCGCTGCTCTGGCACCCCAATGGTGGAACAAACTCCCTCACGACGCCAGGACAGCGGAGTCAATCACCACCTTCCGGAGACACCTGAAACCCCACCTCTTCAAGGAATACCTAGGATAAAGCAATCCTTCTGCAAGCCCCCCCCCCCTTAAAGTGATCTAGATGCACTATTGTAAAGTGGCTGTTCCACTGGATATCATAAGGTGAATGCACCAATTTGTAAGTCGCTCTGGATAAGAGCGTCTGCTAAATGACTTAAATGTAAATGTAAATGTAATGTTGAAATACAAAAATTGACACTTTTCCAAAAACAAGCTCCAAATCATGTTGAAATACAGAAATAAACACTTTTCCATAAACAAGCTCTAAATCATGTTTGATGCACTCTGTACGTTAATTTTATTTCAGTACTGTTTAATCAGGATGATAGTAACACTGTGGACGGTTTTCAGCAAGTTGCAACATTGGAATACAGAAATAAACACTTTTCCAAAAACAAGCTCTAAATCATGTTGAAATACAGAAATAAGCACTTTTCAACAACAAGCTCCAAATCATGTTGAAATACAGAAATAAGCACTTTTCAAAAACAAGCTCCAAATCATGTTGAAATACAGAAATAAACACTTTTCCATAAACAAGCTCTAAATCATGTTTGATGCTCTCTGTAAGTTAATTTTATTTCAGTACTGTTTAATCAGGATGATAGGAACACTGTGGACAGTTTTCAGCAAGTTGCAACATTGAAATACAGAAATAAACCCTTTTCCAAAAACAAGCTCTAACTCATGTTGAAATACAGAAAAAACACTTTTCGAAAACAAGCTCCAAATCATGTTGAAATACAGAAATAAGCACTTTTCAAATACAAGCTCCAAATCATGTTGAAATACAGAAATAAACACTTTTCCATAAACAAGCTCTAAATCATGTTTGATGCACTCTGTAAGTTAATTTTATTTCAGTACTGTTTAATCAGGATGATAGGAACACTGTGGACAGTTTTCAGCAAGTTGCAACATTGAAATACAGAAATAAACACTTTTCCAAAAACAAGCTCTAAATCATGTTGAAATACAGAAAAAACACTTTCGAAAACAAGCTCCAAATCATGTTGAAATACAGAAATAAGCACTTTTCAAATACAAGCTCCAAATCATGTTGAAATACAGAAATAAACACTTTTCCATAAACAAGCTCTAAATCATGTTTGATGCACTCTGTAAGTTAATTTTATTTCAGTACTGTTTAATCAGGATGATACTAACACTGTGGACGGTTTTCAGCAAGTTGCAACATTGGAATACAGAAATAAACACTTTTCCAAAAACAAGCTCTAAATCATGTTGAAATACAGAAAAAACACTTTTCAAAAACAAGCTCCAAATCATGTTGAAATACAGAAATAAGCACTTTTCAAATACAAGCTCCAAATCATGTTGAAATACAGAAATAAACACTTTTCCATAAACAAGCTCTAAATCGTGTTTGATGCACTCTGTAAGTTAATTTTATTTCAGTACTGTTTAATCAGGATGATAGGAACACTGTGGACAGTTTTCAGCAAGTTGCAACATTGAAATACAGAAATAAACACTTTTCCAAAAACAAGCTCTAACTCATGTTGAAATACAGAAAAAACACTTTTCGAAAACAAGCTCCAAATCATGTTGAAATACAGAAATAAGCACTTTTCAAATACAAGCTCCAAATCATGTTGAAATACAGAAATAAACAATTTTCCATAAACAAGCTCTAAATCATGTTTGATGCACTCTGTAAGTTAATTTTATTTCAGTACTGTTTAATCAGGATGATAGGAACACTGTGGACAGTTTTCAGCAAGTTGCAACATTGAAATACAGAAATAAACACTTTTCCAAAAACAAGCTCTAAATCATGTTGAAATACAGAAAAAACACTTTCGAAAACAAGCTCCAAATCATGTTGAAATACAGAAATAAGCACTTTTCAAATACAAGCTCCAAATCATGTTGAAATACAGAAATAAACACTTTTCCATAAACAAGCTCTAAATCATGTTTGATGCACTCTGTAAGTTAATTTTATTTCAGTACTGTTTAATCAGGATGATACTAACACTGTGGACGGTTTTCAGCAAGTTGCAACATTGGAATACAGAAATAAACACTTTTCCAAAAACAAGCTCTAAATCATGTTGAAATACAGAAAAAACACTTTTCAAAAACAAGCTCCAAATCATGTTGAAATACAGAAATAAGCACTTTTCAAATACAAGCTCCAAATCATGTTGAAATACAGAAATAAACACTTTTCCATAAACAAGCTCTAAATCATGTTTGATGCACTCTGTAAGTTAATTTTATTTCAGTACTGTTTAATCAGGATGATACTAACACTGTGGACGGTTTTCAGCAAGTTGCAACATTGGAATACAGAAATAAACACTTTTCCAAAAACAAGCTCTAAATCATGTTGAAATACAGAAAAAACACTTTTCAAAAACAAGCTCCAAATCATGTTGAAATACAGAAATAAGCACTTTTCAAATACAAACTCCAAATCATGTTGAAATACAGAAATAAACACTTTTCCATAAACAAGCTCTAAATCATGTTTGATGCACTCTGTAAGTTAATTTTATTTCAGTACTGTTTAATCAGGATGATAGGAACACTGTGGACAGTTTTCAGCAAGTTGCAACATTGAAATACAGAAATAAACACTTTTCCAAAAACAAGCTCTAAATCATGTTGAAATACAGAAAAAACACTTTCGAAAACAAGCTCCAAATCATGTTGAAATACAGAAATAAGCACTTTTCAAATACAAGCTCCAAATCATGTTGAAATACAGAAATAAACACTTTTCCATAAACAAGCTCTAAATCATGTTTGATGCACTCTGTAATTTAATTTTATTTCAGTACTGTTTAATCAGGATGATACTAACACTGTGGACGGTTTTCAGCAAGTTGCAACATTGGAATACAGAAATAAACACTTTTCCAAAAACAAGCTCTAAATCATGTTGAAATACAGAAAAAACACTTTTCAAAAACAAGCTCCAAATCATGTTGAAATACAGAAATAAGCACTTTTCAAATACAAGCTCCAAATCATGTTGAAATACAGAAATAAACACTTTTCCATAAACAAGCTCTAAATCGTGTTTGATGCACTCTGTAAGTTAATTTTATTTCAGTACTGTTTAATCAGGATGATAGGAACACTGTGGACAGTTTTCAGCAAGTTGCAACATTGAAATACAGAAATAAACACTTTTCCAAAAACAAGCTCTAAATCATGTTGAAATACAGAAAAAACACTTTTCGAAAACAAGCTCCAAATCATGTTGAAATACAGAAATAAGCACTTTTCACATACAAGCTCCAAATCATGTTGAAATACAGAAATAAACACTTTTCCATAAACAAGCTCTAAATCATGTTTGATGCACTCTGTAAGTTCATTTTATTTCAGTACTGTTTAATCAGGATGATAGTAACACTGTGGACGGTTTTCAGCAAGTTGCAACATTGGAATACAGAAATAAACACTTTTCCAAAAACAAGCTCTAAATCATGTTGAAATACAGAAAAAACACTTTTCAAAAACAAGCTCCAAATCATGTTGAAATACAGAAATAAGCACTTTTCAAATACAAGCTCCAAATCATGTTGAAATACAGAAATAAACACTTTTCCATAAACAAGCTCTAAATCATGTTTGATGCACTCTGTAAGTTAATTTTATTTCAGTACTGTTTAATCAGGATGATAGGAACACTGTGGACAGTTTTCAGCAAGTTGCAACATTGAAATACAGAAATAAACACTTTTCCAAAAACAAGCTCTAAATCATGTTGAAATACAGAAAAAACACTTTTCAAAAACAAGCTCCAAATCATGTTGAAATACAGAAATAAGCACTTTTCAAATACAAGCTCCAAATCATGTTGAAATACAGAAATAAACACTTTTCCATAAACAAGCTCTAAATCATGTTTGATGCACTCTGTACGTTAATTTTATTTCAGTACTGTTTAATCAGGATGATAGTAACACTGTGGACGGTTTTCAGCAAGTTGCAACATTGGAATACAGAAATAAACACTTTTCCAAAAACAAGCTCTAAATCATGTTGAAATACAGAAATAAGCACTTTTCAACAACAAGCTCCAAATCATGTTGAAATACAGAAATAAGCACTTTTCAAAAACAAGCTCCAAATCATGTTGAAATACAGAAATAAACACTTTTCCATAAACAAGCTCTAAATCATGTTTGATGCACTCTGTAAGTTTATTTTATTTCAGTACTGTTTAATCAGGATGATAGGAACACTGTGGACAGTTTTCAGCAAGTTGCAACATTGGAATACAGAAATAAACACTTTTCCAAAAACAAGCTCTAAATCATGTTGAAATACAGAAATAAGCACTTTTCAACAACAAGCTCCAAATCATGTTGAAATACAGAAATAAGCACTTTTCAAAAACAAGCTCCAAATCATGTTGAAATACAGAAATAAACACTTTTCCATAAACAAGCTCTAAATCATGTTTGATGCTCTCTGTAAGTTAATTTTATTTCAGTACTGTTTAATCAGGATGATAGGAACACTGTGGACAGTTTTCAGCAAGTTGCAACATTGAAATACAGAAATAAACACTTTTCCAAAAACAAGCTCTAACTCATGTTGAAATACAGAAAAAACACTTTTCGAAAACAAGCTCCAAATCATGTTGAAATACAGAAATAAGCACTTTTCAAATACAAGCTCCAAATCATGTTGAAATACAGAAATAAACACTTTTCCATAAACAAGCTCTAAATCATGTTTGATGCACTCTGTAAGTTAATTTTATTTCAGTACTGTTTAATCAGGATGATAGGAACACTGTGGACAGTTTTCAGCAAGTTGCAACATTGAAATACAGAAATAAACACTTTTCCAAAAACAAGCTCTAAATCATGTTGAAATACAGAAAAAACACTTTAGAAAACAAGCTCCAAATCATGTTGAAATACAGAAATAAGCACTTTTCAAATACAAGCTCCAAATCATGTTGAAATACAGAAATAAACACTTTTCCATAAACAAGCTCTAAATCATGTTTGATGCTCTCTGTAAGTTAATTTTATTTCAGTACTGTTTAATCAGGATGATAGGAACACTGTGGACAGTTTTCAGCAAGTTGCAACATTGAAATACAGAAATAAACACTTTTCCAAAAACAAGCTCTAAATCTTGTTGAAATACAGAAAAAACACTTTTCAAAAACAAGCTCCAAATCATGTTGAAATACAGAAATAAGCACTTTTCAAATACAAGCTCCAAATCATGTTGAAATACAGAAATAAACACTTTTCCATAAACAAGCTCTAAATCATGTTTGATGCACTCTGTAAGTTTATTTTATTTCAGTACTGTTTAATCAGGATGATAGGAACACTGTGGACAGTTTTCAGCAAGTTGCAACATTGAAATACAGAAATAAACACTTTTCCAAAAACAAGCTCTAAATCATGTTGAAATACAGAAATAAGCACTTTTCAAAAACAAGCTCCAAATCATGTTGAAATACAGAAATAAGCACTTTTCAAATACAAGCTCCAAATCATGTTGAAATACAGAAATAAACACTTTTCTATAAACAAGCTCTAAATCATGTTTGATGCACTCTGTAAGTTTATTTTATTTCAGTACTGTTTAATCAGGATGATAGGAACACTGTGGACAGTTTTCAGCAAGTTGCAACATTGGAATACAGAAATAAACACTTTTCCAAAAACAAGCTCTAAATCATGTTGAAATACAGAAATAAGCACTTTTCAACAACAAGCTCCAAATCATGTTGAAATACAGAAATAAGCACTTTTCAAAAACAAGCTCCAAATCATGTTGAAATACAGAAATAAACACTTTTCCATAAACAAGCTCTAAATCATGTTTGATGCTCTCTGTAAGTTAATTTTATTTCAGTACTGTTTAATCAGGATGATAGGAACACTGTGGACAGTTTTCAGCAAGTTGCAACATTGAAATACAGAAATAAACACTTTTCCAAAAACAAGCTCTAACTCATGTTGAAATACAGAAAAAACACTTTTCGAAAACAAGCTCCAAATCATGTTGAAATACAGAAATAAGCACTTTTCAAATACAAGCTCCAAATCATGTTGAAATACAGAAATAAACACTTTTCCATAAACAAGCTCTAAATCATGTTTGATGCACTCTGTAAGTTAATTTTATTTCAGTACTGTTTAATCAGGATGATAGGAACACTGTGGACAGTTTTCAGCAAGTTGCAACATTGAAATACAGAAATAAACACTTTTCCAAAAACAAGCTCTAAATCATGTTGAAATACAGAAAAAACACTTTAGAAAACAAGCTCCAAATCATGTTGAAATACAGAAATAAGCACTTTTCAAATACAAGCTCCAAATCATGTTGAAATACAGAAATAAACACTTTTCCATAAACAAGCTCTAAATCATGTTTGATGCTCTCTGTAAGTTAATTTTATTTCAGTACTGTTTAATCAGGATGATAGGAACACTGTGGACAGTTTTCAGCAAGTTGCAACATTGAAATACAGAAATAAACACTTTTCCAAAAACAAGCTCTAAATCTTGTTGAAATACAGAAAAAACACTTTTCAAAAACAAGCTCCAAATCATGTTGAAATACAGAAATAAGCACTTTTCAAATACAAGCTCCAAATCATGTTGAAATACAGAAATAAACACTTTTCCATAAACAAGCTCTAAATCATGTTTGATGCACTCTGTAAGTTTATTTTATTTCAGTACTGTTTAATCAGGATGATAGGAACACTGTGGACAGTTTTCAGCAAGTTGCAACATTGAAATACAGAAATAAACACTTTTCCAAAAACAAGCTCTGAATCATGTTGAAATACAGAAATAAGCACTTTTCAAAAACAAGCTCCAAATCATGTTGAAATACAGAAATAAGCACTTTTTAAATACAAGCTCCAAATCATGTTGAAATACAGAAATAAACACTTTTCCATAAACAAGCTCTAAATCATGTTTGATGCACTCTGTAAGTTTATTTTATTTCAGTACTGTTTAATCAGGATGATAGGAACACTGTGGACAGTTTTCAGCAAGTTGCAACATTGAAATACAGAAATAAACACTTTTCCAAAAACAAGCTCTAAATCATGTTGAAATACAGAAAAAACACTTTTCGAAAACAAGCTCCAAATCATGTTGAAATACAGAAATAAGCACTTTTCAAAAACAAGCTCCAAATCATGTTGAAATACAGAATTAAACACTTTTCCATAAACAAGCTCTAAATCATGTTTGATGCTCTCTGTAAGTTAATTTTATTTCAGTACTGTTTAATCAGGATGATAGGAACACTGTGGACAGTTTTCAGCAAGTTGCAACATTGGAATACAGAAATAAACACTTTTCCAAAAACAAGCTCTAAATCATGTTGAAATACAGAAAAAACACTTTTCAAAAACAAGCTCCAAATCATGTTGAAATACAGAAATAAGCACTTTTCAAATACAAGCTCCAAATCATGTTGAAATACAGAAATAAACACTTTTCCATAAACAAGCTCTAAATCATGTTTGATGCACTCTGTAAGTTAATTTTATTTCAGTACTGTTTAATCAGGATGATAGTAACACTGTGGACGGCTTTCAGCAAGTTGCAACATTGGAATACAGAAATAAACACTTTTCCAAAAACAAGCTCTAAATCATGTTGAAATACAGAAAAAACACTTTTCAAAAACAAGCTCCAAATCATGTTGAAATACAGAAATAAGCACTTTTCAAAAACAAGCTCCAAATCATGTTGAAATACAGAAATAAACACTTTTCCATAAACAAGCTCTAAATCATGTTTGATGCACTCTGTAAGTTTATTTTATTTCAGTACTGTTTAATCAGGATGATAGGAACACTGTGGACAGTTTTCAGCAAGTTGCAACATTGGAATACAGAAATAAACACTTTTCCAAAAACAAGCTCTAAATCATGTTGAAATACAGAAAAAACACTTTTCAAAAACAAGCTCCAAATCATGTTGAAATACAGAAATAAGCACTTTTCAAATACAAGCTCCAAATCGTGTTGAAATACAGAAATAAACACTTTTCCAAAAACAAGCTCTAAATCATGTTGAAATACAGAAAAAACACTTTTCGAAAACAAGCTCCAAATCATGTTGAAATACAGAAATAAGCACTTTTCAAAAACAAGCTCCAAATCATGTTGAAATACAGAATTAAACACTTTTCCATAAACAAGCTCTAAATCATGTTTGATGCTCTCTGTAAGTTAATTTTATTTCAGTACTGTTTAATCAGGATGATAGGAACACTGTGGACAGTTTTCAGCAAGTTGCAACATTGGAAGACAGAAATAAACACTTTTCCAAAAACAAGCTCTAAATCATGTTGAAATACAGAAAAAACACTTTTCAAAAACAAGCTCCAAATCATGTTGAAATACAGAAATAAGCACTTTTCAAATACAAGCTCCAAATCATGTTGAAATACAGAAATAAACACTTTTCCATAAACAAGCTCTAAATCATGTTTGATGCACTCTGTAAGTTAATTTTATTTCAGTACTGTTTAATCAGGATGATAGTAACACTGTGGACGGTTTTCAGCAAGTTGCAACATTGGAATACAGAAATAAACACTTTTCCAAAAACAAGCTCTAAATCATGTTGAAATACAGAAAAATCACTTTTCAAAAACAAGCTCCAAATCATGTTGAAATACAGAAATAAGCACTTTTCAAAAACAAGCTCCAAATCATGTTGAAATACAGAAATAAACACTTTTCCATAAACAAGCTCTAAATCATGTTTGATGCTCTCTGTAAGTTAATTTTATTTCAGTACTGTTTAATCAGGATGATAGGAACACTGTGGACAGTTTTCAGCAAGTTGCAACATTGAAATACAGAAATAAACACTTTTCCAAAAACAAGCTCTAAATCTTGTTGAAATACAGAAAAAACACTTTTCAAAAACAAGCTCCAAATCATGTTGAAATACAGAAATAAACACTTTTCCAAAAACAAGCTCTAAATCATGTTGAAATACAGAAATAAGCACTTTTCAAAAACAAGCTCCAAATCATGTTGAAATACAGAAATAAGCACTTTTCAAATACAAGCTCCAAATCATGTTGAAATACAGAAATAAACACTTTTCCATAAACAAGCTCTAAATCATGTTTGATGCACTCTGTAAGTTTATTTTATTTCAGTACTGTTTAATCAGGATGATAGGAACACTGTGGACAGTTTTCAGCAAGTTGCAACATTGAAATACAGAAATAAACACTTTTCCAAAAACAAGCTCTAAATCATGTTGAAATACAGAAATAAGCACTTTTCAAAAACAAGCTCCAAATCATGTTGAAATACAGAAATAAGCACTTTTCCATAAACAAGCTCCAAATCATGTTGAAATACAGAAATAAGCACTTTTCCATAAACAAGCTCTAAATCATGTTTGATGCTCTCTGTAAGTTAATTTTATTTCAGTACTGTTTAATCAGGATGATAGGAACACTGTGGACAGTTTTCAGCAAGTTGCAACATTGAAATACAGAAATAAACACTTTTCCAAAAACAAGCTCTAAATCATGTTGAAAAACAGAAATAAACACTTTTCAAAAACAAGCTCCAAATCATGTTGAAATACAGAAATAAGCACTTTTCAAATACAAGCTCCAAATCATGTTGAAATACAGAAATAAACACTTTTCCATAAACAAGCTCTAAATCATGTTTGATGCACTCTGTAAGTTAATTTTATTTCAGTACTGTTTAATCAGGATGATAGGAACACTGTGGACAGTTTTCAGCAAGTTGCAACATTGAAATACAGAAATAAACACTTTTCCAAAAACAAGCTCTAAATCATGTTGAAATACAGAAAAAACAATTTTCGAAAACAAGCTCCAAATCATGTTGAAATACAGAAATAAGCACTTTTCAAAAACAAGCTCCAAATCATGTTGAAATACAGAATTAAACACTTTTCCATAAACAAGCTCTAAATCATGTTTGATGCTCTCTGTAAGTTAATTTTATTTCAGTACTGTTTAATCAGGATGATAGGAACACTGTGGACAGTTTTCAGCAAGTTGCAACATTGAAATACAGAAATAAACACTTTTCCAAAAACAAGCTCTAAATCATGTTGAAATACAGAAATAAGCACTTTTCAAAAACAAGCTCCAAATCATGTTGAAATTCAGAAATAAGCAATTTTCAAATACAAGCTCCAAATCATGTTGAAATACAGAAATAAACACTTTTCCATAAACAAGCTCTAAATCATGTTTGATGCTCTCTGTAAGTTAATTTTATTTCAGTACTGTTTAATCAGGATGATAGTAACACTGTGGACGGTTTTCAGCAAGTTGCAACATTGGAATACAGAAATAAACACTTTTCCAAAAACAAGCTCTAAATCATGTTGAAATACAGAAAAAACACTTTTCAAAAACAAGCTCCAAATCATGTTGAAATACAGAAATAAGCACTTTTCAAAAACAAGCTCCAAATCATGTTGAAATACAGAAATAAACACTTTTCCATAAACAAGCTCTAAATCATGTTTGATGCTCTCTGTAAGTTAATTTTATTTCAGTACTGTTTAATCAGGATGATAGGAACACTGTGGACAGTTTTCAGCAAGTTGCAACATTGAAATACAGAAATAAACACTTTTCCAAAAACAAGCTCTAAATCTTGTTGAAATACAGAAAAAACACTTTTCAAAAACAAGCTCCAAATCATGTTGAAATACAGAAATAAGCACTTTTCAAATACAAGCTCCAAATCATGTTGAAATACAGAAATAAACACTTTTCCATAAACAAGCTCTAAATCATGTTTGATGCACTCTGTAAGTTTATTTTATTTCAGTACTGTTTAATCAGGATGATAGGAACACTGTGGACAGTTTTCAGCAAGTTGCAACATTGAAATACAGAAATAAACACTTTTCCAAAAACAAGCTCTAAATCATGTTGAAATACAGAAATAAGCACTTTTCAAAAACAAGCTCCAAATCATGTTGAAATACAGAAATAAGCACTTTTCAAATACAAGCTCCAAATCATGTTGAAATACAGAAATAAACACTTTTCCATAAACAAGCTCTAAATCATGTTTGATGCACTCTGTAAGTTTATTTTATTTCAGTACTGTTTAATCAGGATGATAGGAACACTGTGGACAGTTTTCAGCAAGTTGCAACATTGAAATACAGAAATAAACACTTTTCCAAAAACAAGCTCTAAATCATGTTGAAATACAGAAAAAACACTTTTCGAAAACAAGCTCCAAATCATGTTGAAATACAGAAATAAGCACTTTTCAAAAACAAGCTCCAAATCATGTTGAAATACAGAATTAAACACTTTTCCATAAACAAGCTCTAAATCATGTTTGATGCTCTCTGTAAGTTAATTTTATTTCAGTACTGTTTAATCAGGATGATAGGAACACTGTGGACAGTTTTCAGCAAGTTGCAACATTGGAAGACAGAAATAAACACTTTTCCAAAAACAAGCTCTAAATCATGTTGAAATACAGAAAAAACACTTTTCAAAAACAAGCTCCAAATCATGTTGAAATACAGAAATAAGCACTTTTCAAATACAAGCTCCAAATCATGTTGAAATACAGAAATAAACACTTTTCCATAAACAAGCTCTAAATCATGTTTGATGCACTCTGTAAGTTAATTTTATTTCAGTACTGTTTAATCAGGATGATAGTAACACTGTGGACGGTTTTCAGCAAGTTGCAACATTGGAATACAGAAATAAACACTTTTCCAAAAACAAGCTCTAAATCATGTTGAAATACAGAAAAATCACTTTTCAAAAACAAGCTCCAAATCATGTTGAAATACAGAAATAAGCACTTTTCAAAAACAAGCTCCAAATCATGTTGAAATACAGAAATAAACACTTTTCCATAAACAAGCTCTAAATCATGTTTGATGCTCTCTGTAAGTTAATTTTATTTCAGTACTGTTTAATCAGGATGATAGGAACACTGTGGACAGTTTTCAGCAAGTTGCAACATTGAAATACAGAAATAAACACTTTTCCAAAAACAAGCTCTAAATCTTGTTGAAATACAGAAAAAACACTTTTCAAAAACAAGCTCCAAATCATGTTGAAATACAGAAATAAACACTTTTCCAAAAACAAGCTCTAAATCATGTTGAAATACAGAAATAAGCACTTTTCAAAAACAAGCTCCAAATCATGTTGAAATACAGAAATAAGCACTTTTCAAATACAAGCTCCAAATCATGTTGAAATACAGAAATAAACACTTTTCCATAAACAAGCTCTAAATCATGTTTGATGCACTCTGTAAGTTTATTTTATTTCAGTACTGTTTAATCAGGATGATAGGAACACTGTGGACAGTTTTCAGCAAGTTGCAACATTGAAATACAGAAATAAACACTTTTCCAAAAACAAGCTCTAAATCATGTTGAAATACAGAAATAAGCACTTTTCAAAAACAAGCTCCAAATCATGTTGAAATACAGAAATAAGCACTTTTCCATAAACAAGCTCCAAATCATGTTGAAATACAGAAATAAGCACTTTTCCATAAACAAGCTCTAAATCATGTTTGATGCTCTCTGTAAGTTAATTTTATTTCAGTACTGTTTAATCAGGATGATAGGAACACTGTGGACAGTTTTCAGCAAGTTGCAACATTGAAATACAGAAATAAACACTTTTCCAAAAACAAGCTCTAAATCATGTTGAAAAACAGAAATAAACACTTTTCAAAAACAAGCTCCAAATCATGTTGAAATACAGAAATAAGCACTTTTCAAATACAAGCTCCAAATCATGTTGAAATACAGAAATAAACACTTTTCCATAAACAAGCTCTAAATCATGTTTGATGCACTCTGTAAGTTAATTTTATTTCAGTACTGTTTAATCAGGATGATAGGAACACTGTGGACAGTTTTCAGCAAGTTGCAACATTGAAATACAGAAATAAACACTTTTCCAAAAACAAGCTCTAAATCATGTTGAAATACAGAAAAAACAATTTTCGAAAACAAGCTCCAAATCATGTTGAAATACAGAAATAAGCACTTTTCAAAAACAAGCTCCAAATCATGTTGAAATACAGAATTAAACACTTTTCCATAAACAAGCTCTAAATCATGTTTGATGCTCTCTGTAAGTTAATTTTATTTCAGTACTGTTTAATCAGGATGATAGGAACACTGTGGACAGTTTTCAGCAAGTTGCAACATTGAAATACAGAAATAAACACTTTTCCAAAAACAAGCTCTAAATCTTGTTGAAATACAGAAAAAACACTTTTCAAAAACAAGCTCCAAATCATGTTGAAATTCAGAAATAAGCAATTTTCAAATACAAGCTCCAAATCATGTTGAAATACAGAAATAAACACTTTTCCATAAACAAGCTCTAAATCATGTTTGATGCACTCTGTAAGTTAATTTTATTTCAGTACTGTTTAATCAGGATGATAGGAACACTGTGGACAGTTTTCAGCAAGTTGCAACATTGAAATACAGAAATAAACACTTTTCCAAAAACAAGCTCTAAATCATGTTGAAATACAGAAAAAACACTTTTCGAAAACAAGCTCCAAATCATGTTGAAATACAGAAATAAGCACTTTTCAAATACAAGCTCCAAATCATGTTGAAATACAGAAATAAACACTTTTCCATAAACAAGCTCTAAATCATGTTTGATGCACTCTGTAAGTTAATTTTATTTCAGTACTGTTTAATCAGGATGATAGTAACACTGTGGACGGTTTTCAGCAAGTTGCAACATTGGAATACAGAAATAAACACTTTTCCAAAAACAAGCTCTAAATCATGTTGAAATACAGAAAAAACACTTTTCAAAAACAAGCTCCAAATCATGTTGAAATACAGAAATAAGCACTTTTCAAATACAAGCTCCAAATCGTGTTGAAATACAGAAATAAACACTTTTCCAAAAACAAGCTCTAAATCATGTTGAAATACAGAAATAAGCACTTTTCAAAAACAAGCTCCAAATCATGTTGAAATACAGAAATAAGCACTTTTCAAATACAAGCTCCAAATCATGTTGAAATACAGAAATAAACACTTTTCCATAAACAAGCTCTAAATCATGTTTGATGCTCTCTGTAAGTTAATTTTATTTCAGTACTGTTTAATCAGGATGATAGTAACACTGTGGACGGTTTTCAGCAAGTTGCAACATTGGAATACAGAAATAAACACTTTTCCAAAAACAAGCTCTAAATCATGTTGAAATACAGAAAAAACACTTTTCAAAAACAAGCTCCAAATCATGTTGAAATACAGAAATAAGCACTTTTCAAAAACAAGCTCCAAATCATGTTGAAATACAGAAATAAACACTTTTCCATAAACAAGCTCTAAATCATGTTTGATGCTCTCTGTAAGTTAATTTTATTTCAGTACTGTTTAATAAGGATGATAGGAACACCGTGGACAGTTTTCAGCAAGTTGCAACATTGAAATACAGAAATAAACACTTTTCCAAAAACAAGCTCTAAATCTTGTTGAAATACAGAAAAAACACTTTTCAAAAACAAGCTCCAAATCATGTTGAAATACAGAAATAAGCACTTTTCAAATACAAGCTCCAAATCATGTTGAAATACAGAAATAAACACTTTTCCATAAACAAGCTCTAAATCATGTTTGATGCACTCTGTAAGTTTATTTTATTTCAGTACTGTTTAATCAGGATGATAGGAACACTGTGGACAGTTTTCAGCAAGTTGCAACATTGAAATACAGAAATAAACACTTTTCCAAAAACAAGCTCTAAATCATGTTGAAATACAGAAATAAGCACTTTTCAAAAACAAGCTCCAAATCATGTTGAAATACAGAAATAAGCACTTTTCAAATACAAGCTCCAAATCATGTTGAAATACAGAAATAAACACTTTTCCATAAACAAGCTCTAAATCATGTTTGATGCACTCTGTAAGTTTATTTTATTTCAGTACTGTTTAATCAGGATGATAGGAACACTGTGGACAGTTTTCAGCAAGTTGCAACATTGAAATACAGAAATAAACACTTTTCCAAAAACAAGCTCTAAATCATGTTGAAATACAGAAAAAACACTTTTCGAAAACAAGCTCCAAATCATGTTGAAATACAGAAATAAGCACTTTTCAAAAACAAGCTCCAAATCATGTTGAAATACAGAATTAAACACTTTTCCATAAACAAGCTCTAAATCATGTTTGATGCTCTCTGTAAGTTAATTTTATTTCAGTACTGTTTAATCAGGATGATAGGAACACTGTGGACAGTTTTCAGCAAGTTGCAACATTGGAAGACAGAAATAAACACTTTTCCAAAAACAAGCTCTAAATCATGTTGAAATACAGAAAAAACACTTTTCGAAAACAAGCTCCAAATCATGTTGAAATACAGAAATAAGCACTTTTCAAATACAAGCTCCAAATCATGTTGAAATACAGAAATAAACACTTTTCCATAAACAAGCTCTAAATCATGTTTGATGCACTCTGTAAGTTAATTTTATTTCAGTACTGTTTAATCAGGATGATAGTAACACTGTGGACGGTTTTCAGCAAGTTGCAACATTGGAATACAGAAATAAACACTTTTCCAAAAACAAGCTCTAAATCATGTTGAAATACAGAAAAAACACTTCAAAAACAAGCTCCAAATCATGTTGAAATACAGAAATAAGCACTTTTCAAATACAAGCTCCAAATCGTGTTGAAATACAGAAATAAACACTTTTCCAAAAACAAGCTCTAAATCATGTTGAAATACAGAAATAAGCACTTTTCAAAAACAAGCTCCAAATCATGTTGAAATACAGAAATAAGCACTTTTCAAATACAAGCTCCAAATCATGTTGAAATACAGAAATAAACACTTTTCCATAAACAAGCTCTAAATCATGTTTGATGCTCTCTGTAAGTTAATTTTATTTCAGTACTGTTTAATCAGGATGATAGTAACACTGTGGACGGTTTTCAGCAAATTGCAACATTGGAATACAGAAATAAACACTTTTCCAAAAACAAGCTCTAAATCATGTTGAAATACAGAAAAAACACTTTTCAAAAACAAGCTCCAAATCATGTTGAAATACAGAAATAAGCACTTTTCAAAAACAAGCTCCAAATCATGTTGAAATACAGAAATAAACACTTTTCCATAAACAAGCTCTAAATCATGTTTGATGCTCTCTGTAAGTTAATTTTATTTCAGTACTGTTTAATCAGGATGATAGGAACACTGTGGACAGTTTTCAGCAAGTTGCAACATTGAAATACAGAAATAAACACTTTTCCAAAAACAAGCTCTAAATCTTGTTGAAATACAGAAAAAACACTTTTCAAAAACAAGCTCCAAATCATGTTGAAATACAGAAATAAGCACTTTTCAAATACAAGCTCCAAATCATGTTGAAATACAGAAATAAACACTTTTCCATAAACAAGCTCTAAATCATGTTTGATGCACTCTGTAAGTTTATTTTATTTCAGTACTGTTTAATCAGGATGATAGGAACACTGTGGACAGTTTTCAGCAAGTTGCAACATTGAAATACAGAAATAAACACTTTTCCAAAAACAAGCTGTAAATCATGTTGAAATACAGAAATAAGCACTTTTCAAAAACAAGCTCCAAATCATGTTGAAATACAGAAATAAGCACTTTTCAAATACAAGCTCCAAATCATGTTGAAATACAGAAATAAACACTTTTCCATAAACAAGCTCTAAATCATGTTTGATGCACTCTGTAAGTTTATTTTATTTCAGTACTGTTTAATCAGGATGATAGGAACACTGTGGACAGTTTTCAGCAAGTTGCAACATTGAAATACAGAAATAAACACTTTTCCAAAAACAAGCTCTAAATCATGTTGAAATACAGAAAAAACACTTTTCGAAAACAAGCTCCAAATCATGTTGAAATACAGAAATAAGCACTTTTCAAAAACAAGCTCCAAATCATGTTGAAATACAGAATTAAACACTTTTCCATAAACAAGCTCTAAATCATGTTTGATGCTCTCTGTAAGTTAATTTTATTTCAGTACTGTTTAATCAGGATGATAGGAACACTGTGGACAGTTTTCAGCAAGTTGCAACATTGAAATACAGAAATAAACACTTTTCCAAAAACAAGCTCTAAATCATGTTGAAATACAGAAATAAGCACTTTTCAAAAACAAGCTCCAAATCATGTTGAAATACAGAAATAAGCACTTTTCAAATACAAGCTCCAAATCATGTTGAAATACAGAAATAAACACTTTTCCATAAACAAGCTCTAAATCATGTTTGATGCACTCTGTAAGTTTATTTTATTTCAGTACTGTTTAATCAGGATGATAGGAACACTGTGGACAGTTTTCAGCAAGTTGCAACATTGAAATACAGAAATAAACACTTTTCCAAAAACAAGCTCTAAATCATGTTGAAATACAGAAAAAACACTTTTCGAAAACAAGCTCCAAATCATGTTGAAATACAGAAATAAGCACTTTTCAAAAACAAGCTCCAAATCATGTTGAAATACAGAATTAAACACTTTTCCATAAACAAGCTCTAAATCATGTTTGATGCTCTCTGTAAGTTAATTTTATTTCAGTACTGTTTAATCAGGATGATAGGAACACTGTGGACAGTTTTCAGCAAGTTGCAACATTGGAAGACAGAAATAAACACTTTTCCAAAAACAAGCTCTAAATCATGTTGAAATACAGAAAAAACACTTTTCAAAAACAAGCTCCAAATCATGTTGAAATACAGAAATAAGCACTTTTCAAATACAAGCTCCAAATCATGTTGAAATACAGAAATAAACACTTTTCCATAAACAAGCTCTAAATCATGTTTGATGCACTCTGTAAGTTAATTTTATTTCAGTACTGTTTAATCAGGATGATAGTAACACTGTGGACGGTTTTCAGCAAGTTGCAACATTGGAATACAGAAATAAACACTTTTCCAAAAACAAGCTCTAAATCATGTTGAAATACAGAAAAATCACTTTTCAAAAACAAGCTCCAAATCATGTTGAAATACAGAAATAAGCACTTTTCAAAAACAAGCTCCAAATCATGTTGAAATACAGAAATAAACACTTTTCCATAAACAAGCTCTAAATCATGTTTGATGCTCTCTGTAAGTTAATTTTATTTCAGTACTGTTTAATCAGGATGATAGGAACACTGTGGACAGTTTTCAGCAAGTTGCAACATTGAAATACAGAAATAAACACTTTTCCAAAAACAAGCTCTAAATCTTGTTGAAATACAGAAAAAACACTTTTCAAAAACAAGCTCCAAATCATGTTGAAATACAGAAATAAGCACTTTTCAAATACAAGCTCCAAATCATGTTGAAATACAGAAATAAACACTTTTCCATAAACAAGCTCTAAATCATGTTTGATGCAATCTGTAAGTTTATTTTATTTCAGTACTGTTTAATCAGGATGATAGGAACACTGTGGACAGTTTTCAGCAAGTTGCAACATTGAAATACAGAAATAAACACTTTTCCAAAAACAAGCTCTAAATCATGTTGAAATACAGAAATAAGCACTTTTCAAAAACAAGCTCCAAATCATGTTGAAATACAGAAATAAGCACTTTTCAAATACAAGCTCCAAATCATGTTGAAATACAGAAATAAACACTTTTCCATAAACAAGCTCTAAATCATGTTTGATGCACTCTGTAAGTTTATTTTATTTCAGTACTGTTTAATCAGGATGATAGGAACACTGTGGACAGTTTTCAGCAAGTTGCAACATTGAAATACAGAAATAAACACTTTTCCAAAAACAAGCTCTAAATCATGTTGAAATACAGAAATAAGCAATTTTCAAAAACAAGCTCAAAATCATGTTGAAATACAGAAATAAGCACTTTTCCATAAACAAGCTCCAAATCATGTTGAAATACAGAAATAAGCACTTTTCCATAAACAAGCTCTAAATCATGTTTGATGCTCTCTGTAAGTTAATTTTATTTCAGTACTGTTTAATCAGGATGATAGGAACACTGTGGACAGTTTTCAGCAAGTTGCAACATTGAAATACAGAAATAAACACTTTTCCAAAAACAAGCTCTAAATCATGTTGAAAAAAAGAAATAAACACTTTTCAAAAACAAGCTCCAAATCATGTTGAAATACAGAAATAAGCACTTTTCAAATACAAGCTCCAAATCATGTTGAAATACAGAAATAAACACTTTTCCATAAACAAGCTCTAAATCATGTTTGATGCACTCTGTAAGTTAATTTTATTTCAGTACTGTTTAATCAGGATGATAGGAACACTGTGGACAGTTTTCAGCAAGTTGCAACATTGAAATACAGAAATAAACACTTTTCCAAAAACAAGCTCTAAATCATGTTGAAATACAGAAAAAACAATTTTCGAAAACAAGCTCCAAATCATGTTGAAATACAGAAATAAGCACTTTTCAAAAACAAGCTCCAAATCATGTTGAAATACAGAATTAAACACTTTTCCATAAACAAGCTCTAAATCATGTTTGATGCTCTCTGTAAGTTAATTTTATTTCAGTACTGTTTAATCAGGATGATAGGAACACTGTGGACAGTTTTCAGCAAGTTGCAACATTGAAATACAGAAATAAACACTTTTCCAAAAACAAGCTCTAAATCTTGTTGAAATACAGAAAAAACACTTTTCAAAAACAAGCTCCAAATCATGTTGAAATTCAGAAATAAGCAATTTTCAAATACAAGCTCCAAATCATGTTGAAATACAGAAATAAACACTTTTCCATAAACAAGCTCTAAATCATGTTTGATGCACTCTGTAAGTTAATTTTATTTCAGTACTGTTTAATCAGGATGATAGGAACACTGTGGACAGTTTTCAGCAAGTTGCAACATTGAAATACAGAAATAAACACTTTTCCAAAAACAAGCTCTAAATCATGTTGAAATACAGAAAAAACACTTTTCGAAAACAAGCTCCAAATCATGTTGAAATACAGAAATAAGCACTTTTCAAATACAAGCTCCAAATCATGTTGAAATACAGAAATAAACACTTTTCCATAAACAAGCTCTAAATCATGTTTGATGCACTCTGTAAGTTAATTTTATTTCAGTACTGTTTAATCAGGATGATAGTAACACTGTGGACGGTTTTCAGCAAGTTGCAACATTGGAATACAGAAATAAACACTTTTCCAAAAACAAGCTCTAAATCATGTTGAAATACAGAAAAAACACTTTTCAAAAACAAGCTCCAAATCATGTTGAAATACAGAAATAAGCACTTTTCAAATACAAGCTCCAAATCATGTTGAAATACAGAAATAAACACTTTTCCATAAACAAGCTCTAAATCATGTTTGATGCACTCTGTAAGTTAATTTTATTTCAGTACTGTTTAATCAGGATGATAGTAACACTGTGGACGGTTTTCAGCAAGTTGCAACATTGGAATACAGAAATAAACACTTTTCCAAAAACAAGCTCTAAATCATGTTGAAATACAGAAAAAACACTTTTCAAAAACAAGCTCCAAATCATGTTGAAATACAGAAATAAGCACTTTTCAAATACAAGCTCCAAATCATGTTGAAATACAGAAATAAACACTTTTCCATAAACAAGCTCTAAATCGTGTTTGATGCACTCTGTAAGTTAATTTTATTTCAGTACTGTTTAATCAGGATGATAGGAACACTGTGGACAGTTTTCAGCAAGTTGCAACATTGAAATACAGAAATAAACACTTTTCCAAAAACAAGCTCTAAATCATGTTGAAATACAGAAAAAACACTTTTCGAAAACAAGCTCCAAATCATGTTGAAATACAGAAATAAGCACTTTTCAAATACAAGCTCCAAATCATGTTGAAATACAGAAATAAACACTTTTCCATAAACAAGCTCTAAATCATGTTTGATGCACTCTGTAAGTTAATTTTATTTCAGTACTGTTTAATCAGGATGATAGTAACACTGTGGACGGTTTTCAGCAAGTTGCAACATTGGAATACAGAAATAAACACTTTTCCAAAAACAAGCTCTAAATCATGTTGAAATACAGAAAAAACACTTTTCAAAAACAAGCTCCAAATCATGTTGAAATACAGAAATAAGCACTTTTCAAATACAAGCTCCAAATCATGTTGAAATACAGAAATAAACACTTTTCCATAAACAAGCTCTAAATCATGTTTGATGCACTCTGTAAGTTAATTTTATTTCAGTACTGTTTAATCAGGATGATAGGAACACTGTGGACAGTTTTCAGCAAGTTGCAACATTGAAATACAGAAATAAACACTTTTCCAAAAACAAGCTCTAAATCATGTTGAAATACAGAAAAAACACTTTTCAAAAACAAGCTCCAAATCATGTTTCACACCGCGTGGCCGCGCCCACCCTAACCTGGTGGTCCCAGCCCGCACGACCCACGTGGAGTTCCAGGTCTCCGGTAGCCTCTGGAACTGCCGATCTGCGGCCAACAAGGCAGAGCTCATCTCAGCCTATGCGTCCCTCCAGTCCCTCGACTTCCTGGCACTGACGGAAACATGGCTCACCACAGATAACACTGCTACTCCTACTGCTCTCTCTTCGTCTGCCCACGTGTTCTCGCACACCCCGAGACCTTCTGGTCAGCGGGGTGGTGGCACCGGGATCCTCATCTCTCCCAAGTGGTCATTCTCTCTTTCTCCCCTTACCCATCTGTCTATCGCCTCCTTTGAATTCCATGCTGTCACAGTTACCAGCCCTTTCAAGCTTAACATCCTTATCATTTATCGCCCTCCAGGTTCCCTTGGAGAGTTCATCAATGAGCTTGATGCCTTGATAAGCTCCTTTCCTGAGGACGGCTCACCTCTCACAGTTCTGGGTGACTTTAACCTCCCCATGTCTACCTTTGACTCATTCCTCTCTGCCTCCTTCTTTCCACTCCTCTCCTCTTTTGACCTCACCCTCTCACCTTCCCCCCCTACTCACAAGGCAGGCAATACGCTTGACCTCATCTTTACTAGATGCTGTTCTTCCACTAACCTCATTGCAACTCCCCTCCAAGTCTCCGACCACTACCTTGTATCCTTTTCCCTCTCGCTCTCATCCAACACTTCCCACACTGCCCCTACTCGGATGGTATCGCGCCGTCCCAACCTCCGCTCTCTCTCCCCCGCTACTCTCTCCTCTTCCATCCTATCATCTCTTCCCTCTGCCCAAACCTTCTCCAACCTATCTCCTGATTCTGCCTCCTCAACCCTCCTCTCCTCCCTTTCTGCATCCTTTGACTCTCTATGTCCCCTATCCTCCAGGCCGGCTCGGTCCTCCCCTCCCGCTCCGTGGCTCGACGACTCATTGCGAGCTCACAGAACAGGGCTCCGGGCAGCCGAGCGGAAATGGAGGAAAACTCGCCTCCCTGCGGACCTGGCATCCTTTCACTCCCTCCTCTCTACATTTTCCTCTTCTGTCTCTGCTGCTAAAGCCACTTTCTACCACTCTAAATTCCAAGCATCTGCCTCTAACCCTAGGAAGCTCTTTGCCACCTTCTCCTCCCTCCTGAATCCTCCTCCCCCGCCCCCCCCCCCCTCCTCCCTCTCTGCAGACGACTTCGTCAACCATTTTGAAAAGAAGGTCGACGACATCCGATCCTCGTTTGCTAAGTCAAACGACACCGCTGGTTCTGCTCACACTGCCCAACCCTGTGCTTTGACCTCTTTCTCCCCTCTCTCTCCAGATGAAATCTCGCGTCTTGTGACGGCCGGCCGCCCAACAACCTGCCCGCTTGACCCTATCCCCTCCTCTCTTCTCCAGACCATTTCCGGAGACCTTCTACCTTACCTCACCTCGCTCATCAACTCATCCCTGACCGCTGGCTACGTCCCTTCCGTCTTCAAGAGAGCGAGAGTTGCACCCCTTCTGAAAAAACCTACACTCGATCCCTCCGATGTCAACAACTACAGACCAGTATCCCTTCTTTCTTTTCTCTCCAAAACTCTTGAACGTGCCGTCCTTGGCCAGCTCTCCTGCTATCTCTCTCAGAATGACCTTCTTGATCCAAATCAGTCAGGTTTCAAGACTAGTCACTCAACTGAGACTGCTCTTCTCTGTATCACGGAGGCGCTCCGCACTGCTAAAGCTAACTCTCTCTCCTCTGCTCTCATCCTTCTAGACCTATCGGCTGCCTTCGATACTGTGAACCATCAGATCCTCCTCTCCACCCTCTCCGAGTTGGGCATCTCCGGCGCGGCCCACGCTTGGATTGCGTCCTACCTGACAGGTCGCTCCTACCAGGTGGCGTGGCGAGAATCTGTCTCCTCACCACGCGCTCTCACCACTGGTGTCCCCCAGGGCTCTGTTCTAGGCCCTCTCCTATTCTCGCTATACACCAAGTCACTTGGCTCTGTCATAACCTCACATGGTCTCTCCTATCATTGCTATGCAGACGACACACAATTAATCTTCTCCTTTCCCCCTTCTGATGACCAGGTGGCGAATCGCATCTCTGCATGTCTGGCAGACATATCAGTTTGGATGACGGATCACCACCTCAAGCTGAACCTCGGCAAGACGGAGCTGCTCTTCCTCCCGGGGAAGGACTGTCCGTTCCATGATCTCGCCATCACGGTTGACAACTCCATTGTGTCCTCCTCCCAGAGCGCTAAGAACCTTGGCGTGATCCTGGACAACACCCTGTCGTTCTCCACCAACATCAAGGCGGTGGCCCGTTCCTGTAGGTTCATGCTCTACAACATCCGCAGAGTACGACCCTGCCTCACACAGGAAGCGGCGCAGGTCCTAATCCAGGCACTTGTCATCTCCCGTCTGGATTACTGCAACTCGCTGTTGGCTGGGCTCCCTGCCTGTGCCATTAAACCCCTACAACTCATCCAGAACGCCGCAGCCCGTCTGGTGTTCAACCTTCCCAAGTTCTCTCACGTCACCCCGCTCCTCCGCTCTCTCCACTGGCTTCCAGTTGAAGCTCGCATCCGCTACAAGACCATGGTGCTTGCCTACGGAGCTGTGAGGGGAACGGCACCTCAGTACCTTCAGGCTCTGATCAGGCCCTACACCCAAACAAGGGCACTGCGTTCATCCACCTCTGGCCTGCTCGCCTCCCTACCACTGAGGAAGTACAGTTCCCGCTCAGCCCAGTCAAAACTGTTCGCTGCTCTGGCACCCCAATGGTGGAACAAACTCCCTCACGACGCCAGGACAGCGGAGTCAATCACCACCTTCCGGAGACACCTGAAACCCCACCTCTTCAAGGAATACCTAGGATAAAGCAATCCTTCTGCAAGCCCCCCCCCCCTTAAAGTGATCTAGATGCACTATTGTAAAGTGGCTGTTCCACTGGATATCATAAGGTGAATGCACCAATTTGTAAGTCGCTCTGGATAAGAGCGTCTGCTAAATGACTTAAATGTAAATGTAAATGTAATGTTGAAATACAAAAATTGACACTTTTCCAAAAACAAGCTCCAAATCATGTTGAAATACAGAAATAAACACTTTTCCATAAACAAGCTCTAAATCATGTTTGATGCACTCTGTACGTTAATTTTATTTCAGTACTGTTTAATCAGGATGATAGTAACACTGTGGACGGTTTTCAGCAAGTTGCAACATTGGAATACAGAAATAAACACTTTTCCAAAAACAAGCTCTAAATCATGTTGAAATACAGAAATAAGCACTTTTCAACAACAAGCTCCAAATCATGTTGAAATACAGAAATAAGCACTTTTCAAAAACAAGCTCCAAATCATGTTGAAATACAGAAATAAACACTTTTCCATAAACAAGCTCTAAATCATGTTTGATGCACTCTGTAAGTTAATTTTATTTCAGTACTGTTTAATCAGGATGATAGGAACACTGTGGACAGTTTTCAGCAAGTTGCAACATTGAAATACAGAAATAAACACTTTTCCAAAAACAAGCTCTAAATCATGTTGAAATACAGAAAAAACACTTTCGAAAACAAGCTCCAAATCATGTTGAAATACAGAAATAAGCACTTTTCAAATACAAGCTCCAAATCATGTTGAAATACAGAAATAAACACTTTTCCATAAACAAGCTCTAAATCATGTTTGATGCACTCTGTAAGTTAATTTTATTTCAGTACTGTTTAATCAGGATGATACTAACACTGTGGACGGTTTTCAGCAAGTTGCAACATTGGAATACAGAAATAAACACTTTTCCAAAAACAAGCTCTAAATCATGTTGAAATACAGAAAAAACACTTTTCAAAAACAAGCTCCAAATCATGTTGAAATACAGAAATAAGCACTTTTCAAATACAAGCTCCAAATCATGTTGAAATACAGAAATAAACACTTTTCCATAAACAAGCTCTAAATCATGTTTGATGCACTCTGTAAGTTAATTTTATTTCAGTACTGTTTAATCAGGATGATAGGAACACTGTGGACAGTTTTCAGCAAGTTGCAACATTGAAATACAGAAATAAACCCTTTTCCAAAAACAAGCTCTAACTCATGTTGAAATACAGAAAAAACACTTTTCGAAAACAAGCTCCAAATCATGTTGAAATACAGAAATAAGCACTTTTCAAATACAAGCTCCAAATCATGTTGAAATACAGAAATAAACACTTTTCCATAAACAAGCTCTAAATCGTGTTTGATGCACTCTGTAAGTTAATTTTATTTCAGTACTGTTTAATCAGGATGATAGGAACACTGTGGACAGTTTTCAGCAAGTTGCAACATTGAAATACAGAAATAAACACTTTTCCAAAAACAAGCTCTAAATCATGTTGAAATACAGAAAAAACACTTTCGAAAACAAGCTCCAAATCATGTTGAAATACAGAAATAAGCACTTTTCAAATACAAGCTCCAAATCATGTTGAAATACAGAAATAAACACTTTTCCATAAACAAGCTCTAAATCATGTTTGATGCACTCTGTAAGTTAATTTTATTTCAGTACTGTTTAATCAGGATGATACTAACACTGTGGACGGTTTTCAGCAAGTTGCAACATTGGAATACAGAAATAAACACTTTTCCAAAAACAAGCTCTAAATCATGTTGAAATACAGAAAAAACACTTTTCGAAAACAAGCTCCAAATCGTGTTGAAATACAGAAATAAGCACTTTTCAAATACAAGCTCCAAATCATGTTGAAATACAGAAATAAACACTTTTCCATAAACAAGCTCTAAATCATGTTTGATGCACTCTGTAAGTTAATTTTATTTCAGTACTGTTTAATCAGGATGATAGGAACACTGTGGACAGTTTTCAGCAAGTTGCAACATTGAAATACAGAAATAAACACTTTTCCAAAAACAAGCTCTAAATCATGTTGAAATACAGAAAAAACACTTTCGAAAACAAGCTCCAAATCATGTTGAAATACAGAAATAAGCACTTTTCAAATACAAGCTCCAAATCATGTTGAAATACAGAAATAAACACTTTTCCATAAACAAGCTCTAAATCATGTTTGATGCACTCTGTAAGTTAATTTTATTTCAGTACTGTTTAATCAGGATGATACTAACACTGTGGACGGTTTTCAGCAAGTTGCAACATTGGAATACAGAAATAAACACTTTTCCAAAAACAAGCTCTAAATCATGTTGAAATACAGAAAAAACACTTTTCAAAAACAAGCTCCAAATCATGTTGAAATACAGAAATAAGCACTTTTCAAATACAAGCTCCAAATCATGTTGAAATACAGAAATAAACACTTTTCCATAAACAAGCTCTAAATCATGTTTGATGCACTCTGTAAGTTAATTTTATTTCAGTACTGTTTAATCAGGATGATAGGAACACTGTGGACAGTTTTCAGCAAGTTGCAACATTGAAATACAGAAATAAACACTTTTCCAAAAACAAGCTCTAAATCATGTTGAAATACAGAAAAAACACTTTCGAAAACAAGCTCCAAATCATGTTGAAATACAGAAATAAGCACTTTTCAAATACAAGCTCCAAATCATGTTGAAATACAGAAATAAACACTTTTCCATAAACAAGCTCTAAATCATGTTTGATGCACTCTGTAAGTTAATTTTATTTCAGTACTGTTTAATCAGGATGATACTAACACTGTGGACGGTTTTCAGCAAGTTGCAACATTGGAATACAGAAATAAACACTTTTCCAAAAACAAGCTCTAAATCATGTTGAAATACAGAAAAAACACTTTTCAAAAACAAGCTCCAAATCATGTTGAAATACAGAAATAAGCACTTTTCAAATACAAGCTCCAAATCATGTTGAAATACAGAAATAAACACTTTTCCATAAACAAGCTCTAAATCATGTTTGATGCACTCTGTAAGTTAATTTTATTTCAGTACTGTTTAATCAGGATGATAGGAACACTGTGGACAGTTTTCAGCAAGTTGCAACATTGAAATACAGAAATAAACACTTTTCCAAAAACAAGCTCTAAATCATGTTGAAATACAGAAAAAACACTTTCGAAAACAAGCTCCAAATCATGTTGAAATACAGAAATAAGCACTTTTCAAATACAAGCTCCAAATCATGTTGAAATACAGAAATAAACACTTTTCCATAAACAAGCTCTAAATCATGTTTGATGCACTCTGTAAGTTAATTTTATTTCAGTACTGTTTAATCAGGATGATACTAACACTGTGGACGGTTTTCAGCAAGTTGCAACATTGGAATACAGAAATAAACACTTTTCCAAAAACAAGCTCTAAATCATGTTGAAATACAGAAAAAACACTTTTCAAAAACAAGCTCCAAATCATGTTGAAATACAGAAATAAGCACTTTTCAAATACAAGCTCCAAATCATGTTGAAATACAGAAATAAACACTTTTCCATAAACAAGCTCTAAATCGTGTTTGATGCACTCTGTAAGTTAATTTTATTTCAGTACTGTTTAATCAGGATGATAGGAACACTGTGGACAGTTTTCAGCAAGTTGCAACATTGAAATACAGAAATAAACACTTTTCCAAAAACAAGCTCTAAATCATGTTGAAATACAGAAAAAACACTTTTCGAAAACAAGCTCCAAATCATGTTGAAATACAGAAATAAGCACTTTTCACATACAAGCTCCAAATCATGTTGAAATACAGAAATAAACACTTTTCCATAAACAAGCTCTAAATCATGTTTGATGCACTCTGTAAGTTCATTTTATTTCAGTACTGTTTAATCAGGATGATAGTAACACTGTGGACGGTTTTCAGCAAGTTGCAACATTGGAATACAGAAATAAACACTTTTCCAAAAACAAGCTCTAAATCATGTTGAAATACAGAAAAAACACTTTTCAAAAACAAGCTCCAAATCATGTTGAAATACAGAAATAAGCACTTTTCAAATACAAGCTCCAAATCATGTTGAAATACAGAAATAAACACTTTTCCATAAACAAGCTCTAAATCATGTTTGATGCTCTCTGTAAGTTAATTTTATTTCAGTACTGTTTAATCAGGATGATAGGAACACTGTGGACAGTTTTCAGCAAGTTGCAACATTGAAATACAGAAATAAACACTTTTCCAAAAACAAGCTCTAAATCATGTTGAAATACAGAAAAAACACTTTTCGAAAACAAGCTCCAAATCATGTTGAAATACAGAAATAAGCACTTTTCAAATACAAGCTCCAAATCATGTTGAAATACAGAAATAAACACTTTTCCATAAACAAGCTCTAAATCGTGTTTGATGCACTCTGTAAGTTAATTTTATTTCAGTACTGTTTAATCAGGATGATAGGAACACTGTGGACAGTTTTCAGCAAGTTGCAACATTGAAATACAGAAATAAACACTTTTCCAAAAACAAGCTCTAAATCATGTTGAAATACAGAAAAAACACTTTTCAAAAACAAGCTCCAAATCATGTTGAAATACAGAAATAAGCACTTTTCAAATACAAGCTCCAAATCATGTTGAAATACAGAAATAAACACTTTTCCATAAACAAGCTCTAAATCATGTTTGATGCACTCTGTACGTTAATTTTATTTCAGTACTGTTTAATCAGGATGATAGTAACACTGTGGACGGTTTTCAGCAAGTTGCAACATTGGAATACAGAAATAAACACTTTTCCAAAAACAAGCTCTAAATCATGTTGAAATACAGAAATAAGCACTTTTCAACAACAAGCTCCAAATCATGTTGAAATACAGAAATAAGCACTTTTCAAAAACAAGCTCCAAATCATGTTGAAATACAGAAATAAACACTTTTCCAAAAACAAGCTCTAAATCATGTTGAAATACAGAAAAAACACTTTTCAAAAACAAGCTCCAAATCATGTTGAAATACAGAAATAAGCACTTTTCAAATACAAGCTCCAAATCATGTTGAAATACAGAAATAAACACTTTTCCATAAACAAGCTCTAAATCGTGTTTGATGCACTCTGTAAGTTAATTTTATTTCAGTACTGTTTAATCAGGATGATAGGAACACTGTGGACAGTTTTCAGCAAGTTGCAACATTGAAATACAGAAATAAACACTTTTCCAAAAACAAGCTCTAAATCATGTTGAAATACAGAAAAAACACTTTTCGAAAACAAGCTCCAAATCATGTTGAAATACAGAAATAAGCACTTTTCACATACAAGCTCCAAATCATGTTGAAATACAGAAATAAACACTTTTCCATAAACAAGCTCTAAATCATGTTTGATGCACTCTGTAAGTTCATTTTATTTCAGTACTGTTTAATCAGGATGATAGTAACACTGTGGACGGTTTTCAGCAAGTTGCAACATTGGAATACAGAAATAAACACTTTTCCAAAAACAAGCTCTAAATCATGTTGAAATACAGAAATAAGCACTTTTCAACAACAAGCTCCAAATCATGTTGAAATACAGAAATAAGCACTTTTCAAAAACAAGCTCCAAATCATGTTGAAATACAGAAATAAACACTTTTCCATAAACAAGCTCTAAATCATGTTTGATGCACTCTGTAAGTTTATTTTATTTCAGTACTGTTTAATCAGGATGATAGGAACACTGTGGACAGTTTTCAGCAAGTTGCAACATTGAAATACAGAAATAAACACTTTTCCAAAAACAAGCTCTAAATCATGTTGAAATACAGAAATAAGCACTTTTCAAAAACAAGCTCCAAATCATGTTGAAATACAGAAATAAGCACTTTTCAAATACAAGCTCCAAATCATGTTGAAATACAGAAATAAACACTTTTCCATAAACAAGCTCTAAATCATGTTTGATGCACTCTGTAAGTTTATTTTATTTCAGTACTGTTTAATCAGGATGATAGGAACACTGTGGACAGTTTTCAGCAAGTTGCAACATTGGAATACAGAAATAAACACTTTTCCAAAAACAAGCTCTAAATCATGTTGAAATACAGAAATAAGCACTTTTCAACAACAAGCTCCAAATCATGTTGAAATACAGAAATAAGCACTTTTCAAAAACAAGCTCCAAATCATGTTGAAATACAGAAATAAACACTTTTCCATAAACAAGCTCTAAATCATGTTTGATGCTCTCTGTAAGTTAATTTTATTTCAGTACTGTTTAATCAGGATGATAGGAACACTGTGGACAGTTTTCAGCAAGTTGCAACATTGAAATACAGAAATAAACACTTTTCCAAAAACAAGCTCTAACTCATGTTGAAATACAGAAAAAACACTTTTCGAAAACAAGCTCCAAATCATGTTGAAATACAGAAATAAGCACTTTTCAAATACAAGCTCCAAATCATGTTGAAATACAGAAATAAACACTTTTCCATAAACAAGCTCTAAATCATGTTTGATGCACTCTGTAAGTTAATTTTATTTCAGTACTGTTTAATCAGGATGATAGGAACACTGTGGACAGTTTTCAGCAAGTTGCAACATTGAAATACAGAAATAAACACTTTTCCAAAAACAAGCTCTAAATCATGTTGAAATACAGAAAAAACACTTTAGAAAACAAGCTCCAAATCATGTTGAAATACAGAAATAAGCACTTTTCAAATACAAGCTCCAAATCATGTTGAAATACAGAAATAAACACTTTTCCATAAACAAGCTCTAAATCATGTTTGATGCTCTCTGTAAGTTAATTTTATTTCAGTACTGTTTAATCAGGATGATAGGAACACTGTGGACAGTTTTCAGCAAGTTGCAACATTGAAATACAGAAATAAACACTTTTCCAAAAACAAGCTCTAAATCTTGTTGAAATACAGAAAAAACACTTTTCAAAAACAAGCTCCAAATCATGTTGAAATACAGAAATAAGCACTTTTCAAATACAAGCTCCAAATCATGTTGAAATACAGAAATAAACACTTTTCCATAAACAAGCTCTAAATCATGTTTGATGCACTCTGTAAGTTTATTTTATTTCAGTACTGTTTAATCAGGATGATAGGAACACTGTGGACAGTTTTCAGCAAGTTGCAACATTGAAATACAGAAATAAACACTTTTCCAAAAACAAGCTCTGAATCATGTTGAAATACAGAAATAAGCACTTTTTAAATACAAGCTCCAAATCATGTTGAAATACAGAAATAAACACTTTTCCATAAACAAGCTCTAAATCATGTTTGATGCACTCTGTAAGTTTATTTTATTTCAGTACTGTTTAATCAGGATGATAGGAACACTGTGGACAGTTTTCAGCAAGTTGCAACATTGAAATACAGAAATAAACACTTTTCCAAAAACAAGCTCTAAATCATGTTGAAATACAGAAAAAACACTTTTCGAAAACAAGCTCCAAATCATGTTGAAATACAGAAATAAGCACTTTTCAAAAACAAGCTCCAAATCATGTTGAAATACAGAATTAAACACTTTTCCATAAACAAGCTCTAAATCATGTTTGATGCTCTCTGTAAGTTAATTTTATTTCAGTACTGTTTAATCAGGATGATAGGAACACTGTGGACAGTTTTCAGCAAGTTGCAACATTGGAATACAGAAATAAACACTTTTCCAAAAACAAGCTCTAAATCATGTTGAAATACAGAAAAAACACTTTTCAAAAACAAGCTCCAAATCATGTTGAAATACAGAAATAAGCACTTTTCAAATACAAGCTCCAAATCATGTTGAAATACAGAAATAAACACTTTTCCATAAACAAGCTCTAAATCATGTTTGATGCACTCTGTAAGTTAATTTTATTTCAGTACTGTTTAATCAGGATGATAGTAACACTGTGGACGGTTTTCAGCAAGTTGCAACATTGGAATACAGAAATAAACACTTTTCCAAAAACAAGCTCTAAATCATGTTGAAATACAGAAAAAACACTTTTCAAAAACAAGCTCCAAATCATGTTGAAATACAGAAATAAGCACTTTTCAAAAACAAGCTCCAAATCATGTTGAAATACAGAAATAAACACTTTTCCATAAACAAGCTCTAAATCATGTTTGATGCACTCTGTAAGTTTATTTTATTTCAGTACTGTTTAATCAGGATGATAGGAACACTGTGGACAGTTTTCAGCAAGTTGCAACATTGAAATACAGAAATAAACACTTTTCCAAAAACAAGCTCTAAATCATGTTGAAATACAGAAAAAACACTTTCGAAAACAAGCTCCAAATCATGTTGAAATACAGAAATAAGCACTTTTCAAATACAAGCTCCAAATCATGTTGAAATACAGAAATAAACACTTTTCCATAAACAAGCTCTAAATCATGTTTGATGCACTCTGTAAGTTAATTTTATTTCAGTACTGTTTAATCAGGATGATACTAACACTGTGGACGGTTTTCAGCAAGTTGCAACATTGGAATACAGAAATAAACACTTTTCCAAAAACAAGCTCTAAATCATGTTGAAATACAGAAAAAACACTTTTCAAAAACAAGCTCCAAATCATGTTGAAATACAGAAATAAGCACTTTTCAAATACAAGCTCCAAATCATGTTGAAATACAGAAATAAACACTTTTCCATAAACAAGCTCTAAATCGTGTTTGATGCACTCTGTAAGTTAATTTTATTTCAGTACTGTTTAATCAGGATGATAGGAACACTGTGGACAGTTTTCAGCAAGTTGCAACATTGAAATACAGAAATAAACCCTTTTCCAAAAACAAGCTCTAACTCATGTTGAAATACAGAAAAAACACTTTTCGAAAACAAGCTCCAAATCATGTTGAAATACAGAAATAAGCACTTTTCAAATACAAGCTCCAAATCATGTTGAAATACAGAAATAAACACTTTTCCATAAACAAGCTCTAAATCATGTTTGATGCACTCTGTAAGTTAATTTTATTTCAGTACTGTTTAATCAGGATGATAGGAACACTGTGGACAGTTTTCAGCAAGTTGCAACATTGAAATACAGAAATAAACACTTTTCCAAAAACAAGCTCTAAATCATGTTGAAATACAGAAAAAACACTTTTCAAAAACAAGCTCCAAATCATGTTGAAATACAGAAATAAGCACTTTTCAAAAACAAGCTCCAAATCATGTTGAAATACAGAAATAAACACTTTTCCATAAACAAGCTCTAAATCATGTTTGATGCACTCTGTAAGTTTATTTTATTTCAGTACTGTTTAATCAGGATGATAGGAACACTGTGGACAGTTTTCAGCAAGTTGCAACATTGAAATACAGAAATAAACACTTTTCCAAAAACAAGCTCTAAATCATGTTGAAATACAGAAAAAACACTTTCGAAAACAAGCTCCAAATCATGTTGAAATACAGAAATAAGCACTTTTCAAATACAAGCTCCAAATCATGTTGAAATACAGAAATAAACACTTTTCCATAAACAAGCTCTAAATCATGTTTGATGCACTCTGTAAGTTAATTTTATTTCAGTACTGTTTAATCAGGATGATACTAACACTGTGGACGGTTTTCAGCAAGTTGCAACATTGGAATACAGAAATAAACACTTTTCCAAAAACAAGCTCTACATCATGTTGAAATACAGAAAAAACACTTTTCAAAAACAAGCTCCAAATCATGTTGAAATACAGAAATAAGCACTTTTCAAATACAAGCTCCAAATCATGTTGAAATACAGAAATAAACACTTTTCCATAAACAAGCTCTAAATCGTGTTTGATGCACTCTGTAAGTTAATTTTATTTCAGTACTGTTTAATCAGGATGATAGGAACACTGTGGACAGTTTTCAGCAAGTTGCAACATTGAAATACAGAAATAAACCCTTTTCCAAAAACAAGCTCTAACTCATGTTGAAATACAGAAAAAACACTTTTCGAAAACAAGCTCCAAATCATGTTGAAATACAGAAATAAGCACTTTTCAAATACAAGCTCCAAATCATGTTGAAATACAGAAATAAACACTTTTCCATAAACAAGCTCTAAATCATGTTTGATGCACTCTGTAAGTTAATTTTATTTCAGTACTGTTTAATCAGGATGATAGGAACACTGTGGACAGTTTTCAGCAAGTTGCAACATTGAAATACAGAAATAAACACTTTTCCAAAAACAAGCTCTAAATCATGTTGAAATACAGAAAAAACACTTTCGAAAACAAGCTCCAAATCATGTTGAAATACAGAAATAAGCACTTTTCAAATACAAGCTCCAAATCATGTTGAAATACAGAAATAAACACTTTTCCATAAACAAGCTCTAAATCATGTTTGATGCACTCTGTAAGTTAATTTTATTTCAGTACTGTTTAATCAGGATGATACTAACACTGTGGACGGTTTTCAGCAAGTTGCAACATTGGAATACAGAAATAAACACTTTTCCAAAAACAAGCTCTAAATCATGTTGAAATACAGAAAAAACACTTTTCAAAAACAAGCTCCAAATCATGTTGAAATACAGAAATAAGCACTTTTCAAATACAAGCTCCAAATCATGTTGAAATACAGAAATAAACACTTTTCCATAAACAAGCTCTAAATCATGTTTGATGCACTCTGTAAGTTAATTTTATTTCAGTACTGTTTAATCAGGATGATAGGAACACTGTGGACAGTTTTCAGCAAGTTGCAACATTGAAATACAGAAATAAACCCTTTTCCAAAAACAAGCTCTAACTCATGTTGAAATACAGAAAAAACACTTTTCGAAAACAAGCTCCAAATCATGTTGAAATACAGAAATTAGCACTTTTCAAATACAAGCTCCAAATCATGTTGAAATACAGAAATAAACACTTTTCCATAAACAAGCTCTAAATCATGTTTGATGCACTCTGTAAGTTAATTTTATTTCAGTACTGTTTAATCAGGATGATAGGAACACTGTGGACAGTTTTCAGCAAGTTGCAACATTGAAATACAGGAATAAACACTTTTCCAAAAACAAGCTCTAAATCATGTTGAAATACAGAAAAAACACTTTCGAAAACAAGCTCCAAATCATGTTGAAATACAGAAATAAGCACTTTTCAAATACAAGCTCCAAATCATGTTGAAATACAGAAATAAACACTTTTCCATAAACAAGCTCTAAATCATGTTTGATGCACTCTGTAAGTTAATTTTATTTCAGTACTGTTTAATCAGGATGATACTAACACTGTGGACGGTTTTCAGCAAGTTGCAACATTGGAATACAGAAATAAACACTTTTCCAAAAACAAGCTCTAAATCATGTTGAAATACAGAAAAAACACTTTTCAAAAACAAGCTCCAAATCATGTTGAAATACAGAAATAAGCACTTTTCAAATACAAGCTCCAAATCATGTTGAAATACAGAAATAAACACTTTTCCATAAACAAGCTCTAAATCATGTTTGATGCACTCTGTAAGTTAATTTTATTTCAGTACTGTTTAATCAGGATGATAGGAACACTGTGGACAGTTTTCAGCAAGTTGCAACATTGAAATACAGAAATAAACACTTTTCCAAAAACAAGCTCTAAATCATGTTGAAATACAGAAAAAACACTTTCGAAAACAAGCTCCAAATCATGTTGAAATACAGAAATAAGCACTTTTCAAATACAAGCTCCAAATCATGTTGAAATACAGAAATAAACACTTTTCCATAAACAAGCTCTAAATCATGTTTGATGCACTCTGTAAGTTAATTTTATTTCAGTACTGTTTAATCAGGATGATACTAACACTGTGGACGGTTTTCAGCAAGTTGCAACATTGGAATACAGAAATAAACACTTTTCCAAAAACAAGCTCTAAATCATGTTGAAATACAGAAAAAACACTTTTCAAAAACAAGCTCCAAATCATGTTGAAATACAGAAATAAGCACTTTTCAAATACAAGCTCCAAATCATGTTGAAATACAGAAATAAACACTTTTCCATAAACAAGCTCTAAATCGTGTTTGATGCACTCTGTAAGTTAATTTTATTTCAGTACTGTTTAATCAGGATGATAGGAACACTGTGGACAGTTTTCAGCAAGTTGCAACATTGAAATACAGAAATAAACACTTTTCCAAAAACAAGCTCTAAATCATGTTGAAATACAGAAAAAACACTTTTCGAAAACAAGCTCCAAATCATGTTGAAATACAGAAATAAGCACTTTTCACATACAAGCTCCAAATCATGTTGAAATACAGAAATAAACACTTTTCCATAAATAAGCTCTAAATCATGTTTGATGCACTCTGTAAGTTCATTTTATTTCAGTACTGTTTAATCAGGATGATAGTAACACTGTGGACGGTTTTCAGCAAGTTGCAACATTGGAATACAGAAATAAACACTTTTCCAAAAACAAGCTCTAAATCATGTTGAAATACAGAAAAAACACTTTTCAAAAACAAGCTCCAAATCATGTTGAAATACAGAAATAAGCACTTTTCAAATACAAGCTCCAAATCATGTTGAAATACAGAAATAAACACTTTTCCATAAACAAGCTCTAAATCATGTTTGATGCTCTCTGTAAGTTAATTTTATTTCAGTACTGTTTAATCAGGATGATAGGAACACTGTGGACAGTTTTCAGCAAGTTGCAACATTGAAATACAGAAATAAACACTTTTCCAAAAACAAGCTCTAAATCATGTTGAAATACAGAAAAAACACTTTTCGAAAACAAGCTCCAAATCATGTTGAAATACAGAAATAAGCACTTTTCAAATACAAGCTCCAAATCATGTTGAAATACAGAAATAAACACTTTTCCATAAACAAGCTCTAAATCATGTTTGATGCACTCTGTAAGTTAATTTTATTTCAGTACTGTTTAATCAGGATGATAGGAACACTGTGGACAGTTTTCAGCAAGTTGCAACATTGAAATACAGAAATAAACACTTTTCCAAAAACAAGCTCTAAATCATGTTGAAATACAGAAAAAACACTTTTCAAAAACAAGCTCCAAATCATGTTGAAATACAGAAATAAGCACTTTTCAAATACAAGCTCCAAATCATGTTGAAATACAGAAATAAACACTTTTCCATAAACAAGCTCTAAATCATGTTTGATGCACTCTGTACGTTAATTTTATTTCAGTACTGTTTAATCAGGATGATAGTAACACTGTGGACGGTTTTCAGCAAGTTGCAACATTGGAATACAGAAATTAACACTTTTCCAAAAACAAGCTCTAAATCATGTTGAAATACAGAAATAAGCACTTTTCAACAACAAGCTCCAAATCATGTTGAAATACAGAAATAAGCACTTTTCAAAAACAAGCTCCAAATCATGTTGAAATACAGAAATAAACACTTTTCCATAAACAAGCTCTAAATCATGTTTGATGCACTCTGTAAGTTTATTTTATTTCAGTACTGTTTAATCAGGATGATAGGAACACTGTGGACAGTTTTCAGCAAGTTGCAACATTGAAATACAGAAATAAACACTTTTCCAAAAACAAGCTCTAAATCATGTTGAAATACAGAAATAAGCACTTTTCAAAAACAAGCTCCAAATCATGTTGAAATACAGAAATAAGCACTTTTCAAATACAAGCTCCAAATCATGTTGAAATACAGAAATAAACACTTTTCCATAAACAAGCTCTAAATCATGTTTGATGCACTCTGTAAGTTTATTTTATTTCAGTACTGTTTAATCAGGATGATAGGAACACTGTGGACAGTTTTCAGCAAGTTGCAACATTGGAATACAGAAATAAACACTTTTCCAAAAACAAGCTCTAAATCATGTTGAAATACAGAAATAAGCACTTTTCAACAACAAGCTCCAAATCATGTTGAAATACAGAAATAAGCACTTTTCAAAAACAAGCTCCAAATCATGTTGAAATACAGAAATAAACACTTTTCCATAAACAAGCTCTAAATCATGTTTGATGCTCTCTGTAAGTTAATTTTATTTCAGTACTGTTTAATCAGGATGATAGGAACACTGTGGACAGTTTTCAGCAAGTTGCAACATTGAAATACAGAAATAAACACTTTTCCAAAAACAAGCTCTAACTCATGTTGAAATACAGAAAAAACACTTTTCGAAAACAAGCTCCAAATCATGTTGAAATACAGAAATAAGCACTTTTCAAATACAAGCTCCAAATCATGTTGAAATACAGAAATAAACACTTTTCCATAAACAAGCTCTAAATCATGTTTGATGCACTCTGTAAGTTAATTTTATTTCAGTACTGTTTAATCAGGATGATAGGAACACTGTGGACAGTTTTCAGCAAGTTGCAACATTGAAATACAGAAATAAACACTTTTCCAAAAACAAGCTCTAAATCATGTTGAAATACAGAAAAAACACTTTAGAAAACAAGCTCCAAATCATGTTGAAATACAGAAATAAGCACTTTTCAAATACAAGCTCCAAATCATGTTGAAATACAGAAATAAACACTTTTCCATAAACAAGCTCTAAATCATGTTTGATGCTCTCTGTAAGTTAATTTTATTTCAGTACTGTTTAATCAGGATGATAGGAACACTGTGGACAGTTTTCAGCAAGTTGCAACATTGAAATACAGAAATAAACACTTTTCCAAAAACAAGCTCTGAATCATGTTGAAATACAGAAATAAGCACTTTTCAAAAACAAGCTCCAAATCATGTTGAAATACAGAAATAAGCACTTTTTAAATACAAGCTCAAAATCATGTTGAAATACAGAAATAAACACTTTTCCATAAACAAGCTCTAAATCATGTTTGATGCACTCTGTAAGTTTATTTTATTTCAGTACTGTTTAATCAGGATGATAGGAACACTGTGGACAGTTTTCAGCAAGTTGCAACATTGAAATACAGAAATAAACACTTTTCCAAAAACAAGCTCTAAATCATGTTGAAATACAGAAAAAACACTTTTCGAAAACAAGCTCCAAATCATGTTGAAATACAGAAATAAGCACTTTTCAAAAACAAGCTCCAAATCATGTTGAAATACAGAATTAAACACTTTTCCATAAACAAGCTCTAAATCATGTTTGATGCTCTCTGTAAGTTAATTTTATTTCAGTACTGTTTAATCAGGATGATAGGAACACTGTGGACAGTTTTCAGCAAGTTGCAACATTGGAATACAGAAATAAACACTTTTCCAAAAACAAGCTCTAAATCATGTTGAAATACAGAAAAAACACTTTTCAAAAACAAGCTCCAAATCATGTTGAAATACAGAAATAAGCACTTTTCAAATACAAGCTCTAAATCATGTTGAAATACAGAAATAAGCACTTTTCAACAACAAGCTCCAAATCATGTTGAAATACAGAAATAAGCACTTTTCAAAAACAAGCTCCAAATCATGTTGAAATACAGAAATAAACACTTTTCCATAAACAAGCTCTAAATCATGTTTGATGCTCTCTGTAAGTTAATTTTATTTCAGTACTGTTTAATCAGGATGATAGGAACACTGTGGACAGTTTTCAGCAAGTTGCAACATTGAAATACAGAAATAAACACTTTTCCAAAAACAAGCTCTAACTCATGTTGAAATACAGAAAAAACACTTTTCGAAAACAAGCTCCAAATCATGTTGAAATACAGAAATAAGCACTTTTCAAATACAAGCTCCAAATCATGTTGAAATACAGAAATAAACACTTTTCCATAAACAAGCTCTAAATCATGTTTGATGCACTCTGTAAGTTAATTTTATTTCAGTACTGTTTAATCAGGATGATAGGAACACTGTGGACAGTTTTCAGCAAGTTGCAACATTGAAATACAGAAATAAACACTTTTCCAAAAACAAGCTCTAAATCATGTTGAAATACAGAAAAAACACTTTAGAAAACAAGCTCCAAATCATGTTGAAATACAGAAATAAGCACTTTTCAAATACAAGCTCCAAATCATGTTGAAATACAGAAATAAACACTTTTCCATAAACAAGCTCTAAATCATGTTTGATGCTCTCTGTAAGTTAATTTTATTTCAGTACTGTTTAATCAGGATGATAGGAACACTGTGGACAGTTTTCAGCAAGTTGCAACATTGAAATACAGAAATAAACACTTTTCCAAAAACAAGCTCTGAATCATGTTGAAATACAGAAATAAGCACTTTTCAAAAACAAGCTCCAAATCATGTTGAAATACAGAAATAAGCACTTTTTAAATACAAGCTCCAAATCATGTTGAAATACAGAAATAAACACTTTTCCATAAACAAGCTCTAAATCATGTTTGATGCACTCTGTAAGTTTATTTTATTTCAGTACTGTTTAATCAGGATGATAGGAACACTGTGGACAGTTTTCAGCAAGTTGCAACATTGAAATACAGAAATAAACACTTTTCCAAAAACAAGCTCTAAATCATGTTGAAATACAGAAAAAACACTTTTCGAAAACAAGCTCCAAATCATGTTGAAATACAGAAATAAGCACTTTTCAAAAACAAGCTCCAAATCATGTTGAAATACAGAATTAAACACTTTTCCATAAACAAGCTCTAAATCATGTTTGATGCTCTCTGTAAGTTAATTTTATTTCAGTACTGTTTAATCAGGATGATAGGAACACTGTGGACAGTTTTCAGCAAGTTGCAACATTGGAATACAGAAATAAACACTTTTCCAAAAACAAGCTCTAAATCATGTTGAAATACAGAAAAAACACTTTTCAAAAACAAGCTCCAAATCATGTTGAAATACAGAAATAAGCACTTTTCAAATACAAGCTCCAAATCATGTTGAAATACAGAAATAAACACTTTTCCATAAACAAGCTCTAAATCATGTTTGATGCACTCTGTAAGTTAATTTTATTTCAGTACTGTTTAATCAGGATGATAGTAACACTGTGGACGGTTTTCAGCAAGTTGCAACATTGGAATACAGAAATAAACACTTTTCCAAAAACAAGCTCTAAATCATGTTGAAATACAGAAAAAACACTTTTCAAAAACAAGCTCCAAATCATGTTGAAATACAGAAATAAGCACTTTTCAAAAACAAGCTCCAAATCATGTTGAAATACAGAAATAAACACTTTTCCATAAACAAGCTCTAAATCATGTTTGATGCACTCTGTAAGTTAATTTTATTTCAGTACTGTTTAATCAGGATGATAGTAACACTGTGGACGGTTTTCAGCAAGTTGCAACATTGGAATACAGAAATAAACACTTTTCCAAAAACAAGCTCTAAATCATGTTGAAATACAGAAAAAACACTTTTCAAAAACAAGCTCCAAATCATGTTGAAATACAGAAATAAGCACTTTTCAAAAACAAGCTCCAAATCATGTTGAAATACAGAAATAAACACTTTTCCATAAACAAGCTCTAAATCATGTTTGATGCACTCTGTAAGTTTATTTTATTTCAGTACTGTTTAATCAGGATGATAGGAACACTGTGGACAGTTTTCAGCAAGTTGCAACATTGAAATACAGAAATAAACACTTTTCCAAAAACAAGCTCTAAATCATGTTGAAATACAGAAATAAGCACTTTTCAAAAACAAGCTCCAAATCATGTTGAAATACAGAAATAAGCACTTTTCCATAAACAAGCTCCAAATCATGTTGAAATACAGAAATAAGCACTTTTCCATAAACAAGCTCTAAATCATGTTTGATGCTCTCTGTAAGTTAATTTTATTTCAGTACTGTTTAATCAGGATGATAGGAACACTGTGGACAGTTTTCAGCAAGTTGCAACATTGAAATACAGAAATAAACACTTTTCCAAAAACAAGCTCTAAATCATGTTGAAAAACAGAAATAAACACTTTTCAAAAACAAGCTCCAAATCATGTTGAAATACAGAAATAAGCACTTTTCAAATACAAGCTCCAAATCATGTTGAAATACAGAAATAAACACTTTTCCATAAACAAGCTCTAAATCATGTTTGATGCACTCTGTAAGTTAATTTTATTTCAGTACTGTTTAATCAGGATGATAGGAACACTGTGGACAGTTTTCAGCAAGTTGCAACATTGAAATACAGAAATAAACACTTTTCCAAAAACAAGCTCTAAATCATGTTGAAATACAGAAAAAACAATTTTCGAAAACAAGCTCCAAATCATGTTGAAATACAGAAATAAGCACTTTTCAAAAACAAGCTCCAAATCATGTTGAAATACAGAATTAAACACTTTTCCATAAACAAGCTCTAAATCATGTTTGATGCTCTCTGTAAGTTAATTTTATTTCAGTACTGTTTAATCAGGATGATAGGAACACTGTGGACAGTTTTCAGCAAGTTGCAACATTGAAATACAGAAATAAACACTTTTCCAAAAACAAGCTCTAAATCATGTTGAAATACAGAAATAAGCACTTTTCAAATACAAGCTCCAAATCGTGTTGAAATACAGAAATAAGCACTTTTCAAATACAAGCTCCAAATCATGTTGAAATACAGAAATAAGCACTTTTCAAAAACAAGCTCCAAATCATGTTGAAATACAGAATTAAACACTTTTCCATAAACAAGCTCTAAATCATGTTTGATGCTCTCTGTAAGTTAATTTTATTTCAGTACTGTTTAATCAGGATGATAGGAACACTGTGGACAGTTTTCAGCAAGTTGCAACATTGAAATACAGAAATAAACACTTTTCCAAAAACAAGCTCTAAATCTTGTTGAAATACAGAAAAAACACTTTTCAAAAACAAGCTCCAAATCATGTTGAAATTCAGAAATAAGCACTTTTCAAATACAAGCTCCAAATCATGTTGAAATACAGAAATAAACACTTTTCCATAAACAAGCTCTAAATCATGTTTGATGCACTCTGTAAGTTAATTTTATTTCAGTACTGTTTAATCAGGATGATAGGAACACTGTGGACAGTTTTCAGCAAGTTGCAACATTGAAATACAGAAATAAACACTTTTCCAAAAACAAGCTCTAAATCATGTTGAAATACAGAAAAAACACTTTTCGAAAACAAGCTCCAAATCATGTTGAAATACAGAAATAAGCACTTTTCAAATACAAGCTCCAAATCATGTTGAAATACAGAAATAAACACTTTTCCATAAACAAGCTCTAAATCATGTTTGATGCTCTCTGTAAGTTAATTTTATTTCAGTACTGTTTAATCAGGATGATAGGAACACTGTGGACAGTTTTCAGCAAGTTGCAACATTGAAATACAGAAATAAACACTTTTCCAAAAACAAGCTCTAAATCATGTTGAAATACAGAAATAAGCACTTTTCAAATACAAGCTCCAAATCGTGTTGAAATACAGAAATAAACACTTTTCCATAAACAAGCTCTAAATCATGTTTGATGCACTCTGTAAGTTAATTTTATTTCAGTACTGTTTAATCAGGATGATAGTAACACTGTGGACGGTTTTCAGCAAGTTGCAACATTGGAATACAGAAATAAACACTTTTCCAAAAACAAGCTCTAAATCATGTTGAAATACAGAAAAAACACTTTTCAAAAACAAGCTCCAAATCATGTTGAAATACAGAAATAAGCACTTTTCAAAAACAAGCTCCAAATCATGTTGAAATACAGAAATAAACACTTTTCCATAAACAAGCTCTAAATCATGTTTGATGCACTCTGTAAGTTTATTTTATTTCAGTACTGTTTAATCAGGATGATAGGAACACTGTGGACAGTTTTCAGCAAGTTGCAACATTGAAATACAGAAATAAACACTTTTCCAAAAACAAGCTCTAAATCATGTTGAAATACAGAAATAAGCACTTTTCAAAAACAAGCTCCAAATCATGTTGAAATACAGAAATAAGCACTTTTCCATAAACAAGCTCCAAATCATGTTGAAATACAGAAATAAGCACTTTTCCATAAACAAGCTCTAAATCATGTTTGATGCTCTCTGTAAGTTAATTTTATTTCAGTACTGTTTAATCAGGATGATAGGAACACTGTGGACAGTTTTCAGCAAGTTGCAACATTGAAATACAGAAATAAACACTTTTCCAAAAACAAGCTCTAAATCATGTTGAAAAACAGAAATAAACACTTTTCAAAAACAAGCTCCAAATCATGTTGAAATACAGAAATAAGCACTTTTCAAATACAAGCTCCAAATCATGTTGAAATACAGAAATAAACACTTTTCCATAAACAAGCTCTAAATCATGTTTGATGCACTCTGTAAGTTAATTTTATTTCAGTACTGTTTAATCAGGATGATAGGAACACTGTGGACAGTTTTCAGCAAGTTGCAACATTGAAATACAGAAATAAACACTTTTCCAAAAACAAGCTCTAAATCATGTTGAAATACAGAAAAAACAATTTTCGAAAACAAGCTCCAAATCATGTTGAAATACAGAAATAAGCACTTTTCAAAAACAAGCTCCAAATCATGTTGAAATACAGAATTAAACACTTTTCCATAAACAAGCTCTAAATCATGTTTGATGCTCTCTGTAAGTTAATTTTATTTCAGTACTGTTTAATCAGGATGATAGGAACACTGTGGACAGTTTTCAGCAAGTTGCAACATTGAAATACAGAAATAAACACTTTTCCAAAAACAAGCTCTAAATCATGTTGAAATACAGAAATAAGCACTTTTCAAATACAAGCTCCAAATCGTGTTGAAATACAGAAATAAACACTTTTCCATAAACAAGCTCTAAATCATGTTTGATGCACTCTGTAAGTTAATTTTATTTCAGTACTGTTTAATCAGGATGATAGTAACACTGTGGACGGTTTTCAGCAAGTTGCAACATTGGAATACAGAAATAAACACTTTTCCAAAAACAAGCTTTAAATCATGTTGAAATACAGAAAAAACACTTTTCAAAAACAAGCTCCAAATCATGTTGAAATACAGAAATAAGCACTTTTCAAAAACAAGCTCCAAATCATGTTGAAATACAGAAATAAACACTTTTCCATAAACAAGCTCTAAATCATGTTTGATGCACTCTGTAAGTTAATTTTATTTCAGTACTGTTTAATCAGGATGATAGGAACACTGTGGAAAGTTTTCAGCAAGTTGCAACATTGAAATACAGAAAAAAACACTTTTCCAAAAACAAGCTCTAAATCATGTTGAAATACAGAAAAAACACTTTTCGAAAACAAGCTCCAAATCATGTTGAAATACAGAAATAAGCACTTTTCAAATACAAGCTCCAAATCATGTTGAAATACAGAAATAAGCACTTTTCAAAAACAAGCTCCAAATCATGTTGAAATACAGAATTAACCTGTTGGGGATGGGGGCGCTGTTTAGACTATTTATGCTAATGTGGCTAATTTTTTAAACGGCTTCCCACAAAATCCTTGATCGTACAATATGCATATTATTATTATTATTGGATAGAAAACAGTCTATAGTTTCTATAGGAGTTGAAATTTTGTCTCTAAGTGGAACAGAGCCCATTCTACAGCAATTTCCCTGACATGGAGTCAGATTTGAGAAACGTTGGCCACTTTTCTGAAGTCATTTAAACGGGCACTGTCGTTGCTATGACTATACGGACACTTCTTACGTCTTCCCCTGGATGCCTTTACGTGATGACGATTCCAACGGGCTCGATTGCTCGTTCACAGGCCCTACAAATGAAAAAAACCTTTAGCTAGCAAGTCTTTTCTTGCTGCGTAACGCGCGTGGAAGACACCGACCCTCTCCTGTTCCAAGCGTTAGTTTAGCCTGTTATATTTCTCCGGTCATCTTTTCACTCGTTATAGGAGTTACAAACATCACAAAGTAGTTAATTTAAAGCGTTTTATAGCAATTTATATCCGTTTAGTGCGATTTTGGGACATTTATTTTTGCAACGATGTGAAAAGTTGGGAACGCTTTTCAGTTCATCCCGAACGTAGTTGACATTTCCACATGGCAAGAGGACAGCTTTCCACCAAAAGACGATTTCTCCCAAGAAAGGATCCTTTGCCCAAGATACTGATGGAAGAACAGCTCAAGGTAGGACATTTTTATTATGATAAATCGTGTTTCTGTCGAAACATTTTAGTGGCTTAGGACGCCATGTTTTTTGACGTAGCTTCGCTTGGCGCAAACTGTATTGAAAAGTAAGGATAAATTAAAAAATGTAATAACGCAATTGTATTAAGAATTAAATTGTCTATCAATCCCTGTCCACCCTATATTTTTTAGTCACGTTTATGAGTATTTATGTATAAGAGTAGATCACTGTCTAAGTGGCGCAAGGACGTTTTCTTTACCAGCTTGTCTACATTTCACATTGTCTAACCATGATTTTGGTGGCTAAATATAAACATTTTCGATCAAACTGTATATGCATGTTGTAATGTGATGTTACAGGAGTGTCATCGGAAGAATTCTGAGAAGGTTAGTGAAAAAATTAATATCTTTTGGCGATGTTGACTTTTATCGCTCACTTTGGCTAGAATCAATGCTGGGCTGCTAATTGCTATGTGCTAAGCTAATATAACGATTTATTGTGTTTTCGCTGTAAGACACTTAGAAAATCTGAAATATTGTCTGTATTCACAGGATCTGTGTCTTTCGATTCGTGTATGCTGTGTATTTTTACGAAATGTTTGATGATTAGTAGTTAGGTAAACACGTTGCTCATTGTAATTATTCTAGTCCATTTGTGATGGTGGGTGCAATTGTAAACTATGCCATATACCTGAAATATGCACTTTTTTCTAACAAAACCTATCCCATACCATAAATATGTTATCAGACTGTCATCTAATGAGTTTTTTTGTTGGTTAGGGGCTATAAATATCTTAGTTTAGCCGAATTGGTGATGGCTACTGGTGTTGGTGGACAAATAAAAGATGGTGGATTATGCTAATGTGTTTTTAGGTAATAGATGTACATCTTTACATATTGTGTCTTCCCTGTAAAACATTTTAAAAATCGGAAATGTTGACTGGATTCATAAGATCTGTGTCTTTCATTAGCTGTATTGGACTTTAATGTGTGAAAGTTAAATATTTTAAAAAAATATTTTTTTTGAATTTCGCGGCACTGGTTTTTCAGTGGGGGGGGGGGGGGGTGTGCCGCTAGCGCCACGCTGATCCTAGACAGGTTAAACACTTTTCCATAAACAAGCTCTAAATCATGTTTGATGCTCTCTGTAAGTTAATTTTATTTCAGTACTGTTTAATCAGGATGATAGGAACACTGTGGACAGTTTTCAGCAAGTTGCAACATTGAAATACAGAAATAAACACTTTTCCAAAAACAAGCTCTAAATCTTGTTGAAATACAGAAAAAACACTTTTCAAAAACAAGCTCCAAATCATGTTGAAATTCAGAAATAAGCACTTTTCAAATACAAGCTCCAAATCATGTTGAAATACAGAAATAAACACTTTTCCATAAACAAGCTCTAAATCATGTTTGATGCACTCTGTAAGTTAATTTTATTTCAGTACTGTTTAATCAGGATGATAGGAACACTGTGGACAGTTTTCAGCAAGTTGCAACATTGAAATACAGAAATAAACACTTTTCCAAAAACAAGCTCTAAATCATGTTGAAATACAGAAAAAACACTTTTCGAAAACAAGCTCCAAATCATGTTGAAATACAGAAATAAGCACTTTTCAAATACAAGCTCCAAATCATGTTGAAATACAGAAATAAACACTTTTCCATAAACAAGCTCTAAATCATGTTTGATGCTCTCTGTAAGTTAATTTTATTTCAGTACTGTTTAATCAGGATGATAGGAACACTGTGGACAGTTTTCAGCAAGTTGCAACATTGAAATACAGAAATAAACACTTTTCCAAAAACAAGCTCTAAATCATGTTGAAATACAGAAATAAGCACTTTTCAAATACAAGCTCCAAATCGTGTTGAAATACAGAAATAAACACTTTTCCATAAACAAGCTCTAAATCATGTTTGATGCACTCTGTAAGTTAATTTTATTTCAGTACTGTTTAATCAGGATGATAGTAACACTGTGGACGGTTTTCAGCAAGTTGCAACATTGGAATACAGAAATAAACACTTTTCCAAAAACAAGCTTTAAATCATGTTGAAATACAGAAAAAACACTTTTCAAAAACAAGCTCCAAATCATGTTGAAATACAGAAATAAGCACTTTTCAAAAACAAGCTCCAAATCATGTTGAAATACAGAAATAAACACTTTTCCATAAACAAGCTCTAAATCATGTTTGATGCACTCTGTAAGTTTATTTTATTTCAGTACTGTTTAATCAGGATGATAGTAACACTGTGGACAGTTTTCAGCAAGTTGCAACATTGGAATACAGAAATAAACACTTTTCCAAAAACAAGCTCTAAATCATGTTGAAATACAGAAATAAACACTTTTCAAAAACAAGCTCCAAATCATGTTGAAATACAGAAATAAGCACTTTTCAAATACAAGCTCCAAATCATGTTGAAATACAGAAATAAACACTTTTCCATAAACAAGCTCTAAATCATGTTTGATGCACTCTGTAAGTTAATTTTATTTCAGTACTGTTTAATCAGGATGATAGGAACACTGTGGACAGTTTTCAGCAAGTTGCAACATTGAAATACAGAAATAAACACTTTTCCAAAAACAAGCTCTAAATCATGTTGAAATACAGAAAAAACACTTTTCGAAAACAAGCTCCAAATCATGTTGAAATACAGAAATAAGCACTTTTCAAATACAAGCTCCAAATCATGTTGAAATACAGAAATAAGCACTTTTCAAAAACAAGGTCCAAATCATGTTGAAATACAGAATTAAACACTTTTCCATAAACAAGCTCTAAATCATGTTTGATGCTCTCTGTAAGTTAATTTTATTTCAGTACTGTTTAATCAGGATGATAGGAACACTGTGGACAGTTTTCAGCAAGTTGCAACATTGAAATACAGAAATAAACACTTTTCCAAAAACAAGCTCTAAATCTTGTTGAAATACAGAAAAAACACTTTTCAAAAACAAGCTCCAAATCATGTTGAAATTCAGAAATAAGCACTTTTCAAATACAAGCTCCAAATCATGTTGAAATACAGAAATAAACACTTTTCCATAAACAAGCTCTAAATCATGTTTGATGCACTCTGTAAGTTAATTTTATTTCAGTACTGTTTAATCAGGATGATAGGAACACTGTGGACAGTTTTCAGCAAGTTGCAACATTGAAATACAGAAATAAACACTTTTCCAAAAACAAGCTCTAAATCATGTTGAAATACAGAAAAAACACGTTTCGAAAACAAGCTCCAAATCATGTTGAAATACAGAAATAAGCACTTTTCCAATACAAGCTCCAAATCATGTTGAAATACAGAAATAAACACTTTTCAAATACAAGCTCCAAATCATGTTGAAATACAGAAATAAACACTTTTCAAATACAAGCTCTAAATCATGTTGAAATACAGAAATAAACACTTTTCAAATACAAGCTCCAAATCATGTTGAAATACAGAAATAAGCACTTTTCAAATACAAGCTCTAAATCATGTTGAAATACAGAAATAAACACTTTTCAAATACAAGCTCTAAATCATGTTGAAATACAGAAATAAACACTTTTCAAATACAAGCTCCAAATCATGTTGAAATACAGAAATAAGAACTTTTCAAAAACAAGCTCCAAATCATGTTGAAATACAGAATTAAACACTTTTCCATAAACAAGCTCTAAATCATGTTTGATGCTCTCTGTAAGTTAATTTTATTTCAGTACTGTTTAATCAGGATGATAGGAACACTGTGGACAGTTTTCAGCAAGTTGCAACATTGAAATACAGAAATAAACACTTTTCCAAAAACAAGCTCTAAATCTTGTTGAAATACAGAAAAAACACTTTTCAAATACAAGCTCCAAATCATGTTGAAATACAGAAATAAACACTTTTCCATAAACAAGCTCTAAATCATGTTTGATGCACTCTGTAAGTTAATTTTATTTCAGTACTGTTTAATCAGGATGATAGGAACACTGTGGACAGTTTTCAGCAAGTTGCAACATTGAAATACAGAAATAAACACTTTTCCAAAAACAAGCTCTAAATCATGTTGAAATACAGAAAAAACACTTTTCGAAAACAAGCTCCAAATCATGTTGAAATACAGAAATAAGCACTTTTCAAATACAAGCTCCAAATCATGTTGAAATACAGAAATAAACACTTTTCCATAAACAAGCTCTAAATCATGTTTGATGCACTCTGTAAGTTAATTTTATTTCAGTACTGTTTAATCAGGATGATAGTAACACTGTGGACGGTTTTCAGCAAGTTGCAACATTGGAATACAGAAATAAACACTTTTCCAAAAACAAGCTCTAAATCATGTTGAAATACAGAAAAAACACTTTTCAAAAACAAGCTCCAAATCATGTTGAAATACAGAAATAAGCACTTTTCAAATACAAGCTCCAAATCGTGTTGAAATACAGAAATAAACACTTTTCCATAAACAAGCTCTAAATCATGTTTGATGCACTCTGTAAGTTAATTTTATTTCAGTACTGTTTAATCAGGATGATAGGAACACTGTGGAAAGTTTTCAGCAAGTTGCAATATTGAAATACAGAAATAAACACTTTTCCAAAAACAAGCTCTAAATCATGTTGAAATACAGAAAAAACAATTTTCGAAAACAAGCTCCAAATCATGTTGAAATACAGAAATAAGCACTTTTCAAAAACAAGCTCCAAATCATGTTGAAATACAGAATTAAACACTTTTCCATAAACAAGCTCTAAATCATGTTTGATGCTCTCTGTAAGTTAATTTTGTTTCAGTACTGTTTAATCAGGATGATAGGAACACTGTGGACAGTTTTCAGCAAGTTGCAACATTGAAATACAGAAATAAACACTTTTCCAAAAACAAGCTCCAAATCATGTTGAAATACAGAAATAAGCACTTTTCAAAAACAAGCTCCAAATCATGTTGAAATACAGAAATAAACACTTTTCCATAAACAAGCTCTAAATCATGTTTGATGCTCTCTGTAAGTTAATTTTATTTCAGTACTGTTTAATCAGGATGATAGGAACACTGTGGACAGTTTTCAGCAAGTTGCAACATTGAAATACAGAAATAAACACTTTTCCAAAAACAAGCTCTAAATCTTGTTGAAATACAGAAAAAACACTTTTCAAAAACAAGCTCCAAATCATGTTGAAATTCAGAAATAAGCACTTTTCAAATACAAGCTCAAAATCATGTTGAAATACAGAAATAAACACTTTTCCATAAACAAGCTCTAAATCATGTTTGATGCACTCTGTAAGTTAATTTTATTTCAGTACTGTTTAATCAGGATGATAGGAACACTGTGGACAGTTTTCAGCAAGTTGCAACATTGAAATACAGAAATAAACACTTTTCCAAAAACAAGCTCTAAATCTTGTTGAAATACAGAAAAAACACTTTTCAAAAACAAGCTCCAAATCATGTTGAAATTCAGAAATAAGCACTTTTCAAATACAAGCTCCAAATCATGTTGAAATACAGAAATAAACACTTTTCCATAAACAAGCTCTAAATCATGTTTGATGCACTCTGTAAGTTAATTTTATTTCAGTACTGTTTAATCAGGATGATAGGAACACTGTGGACAGTTTTCAGCAAGTTGCAACATTGAAATACAGAAATAAACACTTTTCCAAAAACAAGCTCTAAATCATGTTGAAATACAGAAAAAACACTTTTCAAAAACAAGCTCCAAATCATGTTGAAATACAGAAATAAGCACTTTTCAAAAACAAGCTCCAAATCATGTTGAAATACAGAAATAAACACTTTTCCATAAACAAGCTCTAAATCATGTTTGATGCTCTCTGTAAGTTAATTTTATTTCAGTACTGTTTAATCAGGATGATAGGAACACTGTGGACAGTTTTCAGCAAGTTGCAACATTGAAATACAGAAATAAACACTTTTCCAAAAACAAGCTCTAAATCTTGTTGAAATACAGAAAAAACACTTTTCAAAAACAAGCTCCAAATCATGTTGAAATACAGAAATAAGCACTTTTCAAATACTAGCTCCAAATCATGTTGAAATACAGAAATAAACACTTTTCCATAAACAAGCTCTAAATCATGTTTGATGCACTCTGTAAGTTTATTTTATTTCAGTACTGTTTAATCAGGATGATAGGAACACTGTGGACAGTTTTCAGCAAGTTGCAACATTGAAATACAGAAATAAACACTTTTCCAAAAACAAGCTCTAAATCATGTTGAAATACAGAAATAAGCACTTTTCAAAAACAAGTTCCAAATCATGTTGAAATACAGAAATAAGCACTTTTCCATAAACAAGCTCAAAATCATGTTGAAATACAGAAATAAACACTTTTCCATAAACAAGCTCTAAATCATGTTTGATGCACTCTGTAAGTTAATTTTATTTCAGTACTGTTTAATCAGGATGATAGGAACACTGTGGACAGTTTTCAGCAAGTTGCAACATTGAAATACAGAAATAAACACTTTTCCAAAAACAAGCTCTAAATCATGTTGAAATACAGAAAAAACACTTTTCGAAAACAAGCTCCAAATCATGTTGAAATACAGAATTAAACACTTTTCCATAAACAAGCTCTAAATCATGTTTGATGCTCTCTGTAAGTTAATTTTATTTCAGTACTGTTTAATCAGGATGATAGGAACACTGTGGACAGTTTTCAGCAAGTTGCAACATTGAAATACAGAAATAAACACTTTTCCAAAAACAAGCTCTAAATCTTGTTGAAATACAGAAAAAACACTTTTCAAAAACAAGCTCCAAATCATGTTGAAATTCAGAAATAAGCACTTTTCAAATACAAGCTCCAAATCATGTTGAAATACAGAAATAAACACTTTTCCATAAACAAGCTCTAAATCATGTTTGATGCACTCTGTAAGTTAATTTTATTTCAGTACTGTTTAATCAGGATGATAGGAACACTGTGGACAGTTTTCAGCAAGTTGCAACATTGAAATACAGAAATAAACACTTTTCCAAAAACAAGCTCTAAATCATGTTGAAATACAGAAAAAACACGTTTCGAAAACAAGCTCCAAATCATGTTGAAATACAGAAATAAGCACTTTTCCAATACAAGCTCCAAATCATGTTGAAATACAGAAATAAACACTTTTCAAATACAAGCTCCAAATCATGTTGAAATACAGAAATAAACACTTTTCAAATACAAGCTCTAAATCATGTTGAAATACAGAAATAAACACTTTTCAAATACAAGCTCCAAATCATGTTGAAATACAGAAATAAGCACTTTTCAAATACAAGCTCTAAATCATGTTGAAATACAGAAATAAACACTTTTCAAATACAAGCTCTAAATCATGTTGAAATACAGAAATAAACACTTTTCAAATACAAGCTCCAAATCATGTTGAAATACAGAAATAAGCACTTTTCAAATACAAGCTCCAAATCATGTTGAAATACAGAAATAAACACTTTTCCATAAACAAGCTCTAAATCATGTTTGATGCACTCTGTAAGTTAATTTTATTTCAGTACTGTTTAATCAGGATGATAGGAACACTGTGGACAGTTTTCAGCAAGTTGCAACATTGAAATACAGAAATAAACACTTTTCCAAAAACAAGCTCTAAATCATGTTGAAATACAGAAAAAACAATTTTCGAAAACAAGCTCCAAATCATGTTGAAATACAGAAATAAGAACTTTTCAAAAACAAGCTCCAAATCATGTTGAAATACAGAATTAAACACTTTTCCATAAACAAGCTCTAAATCATGTTTGATGCTCTCTGTAAGTTAATTTTATTTCAGTACTGTTTAATCAGGATGATAGGAACACTGTGGACAGTTTTCAGCAAGTTGCAACATTGAAATACAGAAATAAACACTTTTCCAAAAACAAGCTCTAAATCTTGTTGAAATACAGAAAAAACACTTTTCAAATACAAGCTCCAAATCATGTTGAAATACAGAAATAAACACTTTTCCATAAACAAGCTCTAAATCATGTTTGATGCACTCTGTAAGTTAATTTTATTTCAGTACTGTTTAATCAGGATGATAGGAACACTGTGGACAGTTTTCAGCAAGTTGCAACATTGAAATACAGAAATAAACACTTTTCCAAAAACAAGCTCTAACTCATGTTGAAATACAGAAAAAACACTTTTCGAAAACAAGCTCCAAATCATGTTGAAATACAGAAATAAGCACTTTTCAAATACAAGCTCCAAATCATGTTGAAATACAGAAATAAACACTTTTCCATAAACAAGCTCTAAATCATGTTTGATGCACTCTGTAAGTTAATTTTATTTCAGTACTGTTTAATCAGGATGATAGTAACACTGTGGACGGTTTTCAGCAAGTTGCAACATTGAAATACAGAAATAAACACTTTTCCAAAAACAAGCTCTAAATCATGTTGAAATACAGAAAAAACAATTTTCGAAAACAAGCTCCAAATCATGTTGAAATACAGAAATAAGCACTTTTCAAAAACAAGCTCCAAATCATGTTGAAATACAGAATTAAACACTTTTCCATAAACAAGCTCTAAATCATGTTTGATGCTCTCTGTAAGTTAATTTTGTTTCAGTACTGTTTAATCAGGATGATAGGAACACTGTGGACAGTTTTCAGCAAGTTGCAACATTGAAATACAGAAATAAACACTTTTCCAAAAACAAGCTCCAAATCATGTTGAAATACAGAAATAAGCACTTTTCAAAAACAAGCTCCAAATCATGTTGAAATACAGAAATAAACACTTTTCCATAAACAAGCTCTAAATCATGTTTGATGCTCTCTGTAAGTTAATTTTATTTCAGTACTGTTTAATCAGGATGATAGGAACACTGTGGACAGTTTTCAGCAAGTTGCAACATTGAAATACAGAAATAAACACTTTTCCAAAAACAAGCTCTAAATCTTGTTGAAATACAGAAAAAACACTTTTCAAAAACAAGCTCCAAATCATGTTGAAATTCAGAAATAAGCACTTTTCAAATACAAGCTCAAAATCATGTTGAAATACAGAAATAAACACTTTTCCATAAACAAGCTCTAAATCATGTTTGATGCACTCTGTAAGTTAATTTTATTTCAGTACTGTTTAATCAGGATGATAGGAACACTGTGGACAGTTTTCAGCAAGTTGCAACATTGAAATACAGAAATAAACACTTTTCCAAAAACAAGCTCTAAATCTTGTTGAAATACAGAAAAAACACTTTTCGAAAACAAGCTCCAAATCATGTTGAAATACAGAAATAAGCACTTTTCAAATACAAGCTCCAAATCATGTTGAAATACAGAAATAAACACTTTTCCATAAACAAGCTCTAAATCATGTTTGATGCACTCTGTAAGTTAATTTTATTTCAGTACTGTTTAATCAGGATGATAGTAACACTGTGGACGGTTTTCAGCAAGTTGCAACATTGGAATACAGAAATAAACACTTTTCCAAAAACAAGCTCTAAATCATGTTGAAATACAGAAAAAACACTTTTCAAAAACAAGCTCCAAATCATGTTGAAATACAGAAATAAGCACTTTTCAAAAACAAGCTCCAAATCATGTTGAAATACAGAAATAAACACTTTTCCATAAACAAGCTCTAAATCATGTTTGATGCACTCTGTAAGTTAATTTTATTTCAGTACTGTTTAATCAGGATGATAGGAACACTGTGGACAGTTTTCAGCAAGTTGCAACATTGAAATACAGAAATAAACACTTTTCCAAAAACAAGCTCTAAATCTTGTTGAAATACAGAAAAAACACTTTTCAAAAACAAGCTCCAAATCATGTTGAAATACAGAAATAAGCACTTTTCAAATACTAGCTCCAAATCATG